>NW_026728250.1:70000-72500 GCF_030684315.1 Stegostoma tigrinum
GACACACACACAGAGAGAGGACACACACACACACAAACAGAGAGAGGACACACACACACACACAGAGGACACACACACACACACACACAGACAGCGAGAGGACACACACACACACAGACAGCGAGAGGACACACACACACACAGACAGCGAGAGGACACACACACACACAGACAGCGAGAGGACACACACACACACAGACAGCGAGAGGACACACACACACAAACACACACAGAGAGAGGACACACACACACACAAACAGAGAGAGGACACACACACACACACAAACAGAGAGAGGACACACACACACACACAAACAGAGAGAGGACACACACACACAAACAGAGAGAGGACACACACACACACAAACAGAGAGAGGACACACACACACACACAAACAGAGAGAGGACACACACACACACACAAGCAGAGAGAGGACACACACACACACACACAAGCAGAGAGAGGACACACACACACACACAAACAGAGAGAGGACACACACACACACACACAAACAGAGAGAGGACACACACACACACACACAAACAGAGAGAGGACACACACACACACAAACAGAGAGAGGACACACACACACACAAACAGAGAGAGGACACACACACACACAAACAGAGAGAGGACACACACACACACAAACAGAGAGAGGACACACACACACACACAAACAGAGAGAGGACACACACACACACACAAACAGAGAGAGGACACACACACACACATACACACACACAGAGAACAGACACACACAAACACACACAGAGAGAGGACACACACAAACACACACAGAGAGGACACACACAAACACACACAGAGAGAGGACACACACAAACACACACAGAGAGAGGACACACACACACACACAAACAGAGAGAGGACACACACAAACACAAACAGAGAGAGGACACACACACACACAAACAGAGAGGACACACACACACACTAACAGAGAGAGGACACACACACACACTAACAGAGAGAGGACACACACACACACACACAAACAGAGAGAGGACACACACACACACAAACAGAGAGAGGACACACACACACATACACACACAGAGAACACACACACACAAACACACACAGAGAGGACACACACACACACACAAACAGAGAGAGGAGACACACACACACACACAAACAGAGAGAGGAGACACACACACACACAAACAGAGAGAGGACACACACACACACAAACAGAGAGAGGACACACACACACACAAACAGAGAGAGGACACACACACACACACAAACAGAGAGAGGACACACACACACACAAACAGAGAGAGGACACACACACACACAAACAGAGAGAGGACACACACACACACACAAACAGAGAGAGGACACACACACACACATACACACACACAGAGAACAGACACACACACAAACACACACAGAGAACACACACACACAAACACACACAGAGAGAGGACACACACAAACACACACAGAGAGGACACACACAAACACACACAGAGAGAGGACACACACAAACACACACAGAGAGAGGACACACACAAACACACACAGAGAGAGGACACACACACACACAAACAGAGAGAGGACACACACAAACACAAACAGAGAGAGGACACACACACACACAAACAGAGAGGACACACACACACACACAAACAGAGAGAGGACACACACACACACTAACAGAGAGAGGACACACACACACACACACAAACAGAGAGAGGACACACACACACATACACACACAGAGAACACACACACAAACACACACAGAGAGGACACACACACACACACAAACAGAGAGAGGAGACACACACACACACACAAACAGAGAGAGGAGACACACACACACACAAACAGAGAGAGGACACACACACACACAAACAGAGAGAGGACACACACACACACACAAACAGAGAGAGGACACACACACACACAAACAGAGAGAGGACACACACACACACAAACAGAGAGAGGACACACACACACACAAACAGAGAGAGGACACACACACACACACAAACAGAGAGAGGACACACACACACACATACACACACACAGAGAACAGACACACACACAAACACACACAGAGAACACACACACACAAACACACACAGAGAGAGGACACACACAAACACACACAGAGAGGACACACACAAACACACACAGAGAGAGGACACACACAAACACACACAGAGAGAGGACACACACACACACAAACAGAGAGAGGACACACACAAACACAAACAGAGAGAGGACACACACACACACAAACAGAGAGGACACACACACACACACAAACAGAGAGAGGACACACACACACACTAACAGAGAGAGGACACACACACACACAAACAGAGAGAGGACACACACACACATACACACACAGAGAACACACACACAAACACACACAGAGAGGACACACACACACACACAAACAGAGAGAGGAGACACACACACACACACAAACAGAGAGAGGAGACACACACACAC
>NW_026728250.1:85000-120000 GCF_030684315.1 Stegostoma tigrinum
TACATTTGCAAAGGTTGGTTAAAAACATCCTGTTTCACATCTGTAAAAGCAGAAGCTCTGAGGGTCAAAATAAGGAGGCAGCGGATAAAATGTCACTGAATTGTAACTGATTATTGTGGCATCCCCAATATATCCAAATAATCTTAAACGCCATTATAGCATTTTACACATTGCAATTTTACAGAAACTTCTGCACATGAACATTTGTGGCACACTGCTCTCTTTACAATGATTAGACTTTGCGTTAAGACATAGATTACCATTAGAGACAACGAATAGGCAGCATTAGTGGGCTAAATCCTTACCGATATAAGCACGCTCCTGATCACGGGTCAGTCCAGGTGGAATCACAGTCGGCATCCCAGGAATGACCGTTTTCTGATCCGAAGTCTCATTGCTCCAGCGACTTCTTTTCCTTCTCTTCTGCCCAAAATCATCTGCAAAATAATAATAATCAAAAAACCAGGAATGTCAATACAGATTGTGCACAAAACCAGTAAAGGAATCCTCCAGTAGTAAACCAGGGCCTCCACATGCATACAATTCTTGGGGGTTCAACGGGCAATGGCAGCAGTGCGACGTGTTTACTGGAAACCTCCCGTGGTAACTGTAGTGAGCTGTATCGCTGTGACACGTTTACACAGGAACCTCCTGGTACCCTTCGGATCTGCATTCCCGTGACACGTTTACATAGGAAATCCCCACAGTAACTGCAGAACCTGCATCCCCGTGACACGTTTACATAGGAAATCCCCACAGTAACTGCCGAACCTTCATCTCCGTGACACGTTTACATAGGAAATCCCCACAGTAACTGCCGAACCTTCATCTCCGTGACACGTTTACATAGGAAATTCCCATAGTAACTGCCGAACCTTCATCTCCGTGACACGTTTACATAGGAAATTCCCATAGTAACTGCCGAACCTTCATCTCCGTGACATGTTTACATAGGAAATTCCCATAGTAACTGCCGAACCTTCATCTCCGTGACATGTTTACATAGGAAGCCTGCCATTATAACCCTAGGACGCTTGACATCAAAAGGGCCCCCGGAGTATACACGCAGCTCCCCCACAGTGGCGGGAGGCCGGGACTGCAGCGTGACCCGTTTACATAGGAAATCTCCCATGGTAGAGACAGAAACCGCAGCGTTAATAAAGTGAAAAATGTGCGAGAGAGAGAAAGGTAGGAAATCGACGTGAGGGGTAAAATAAACACGTTAAACAAAATGGAGCGGGGGGGGAGGGGGAGTTGAGAGTAAAGTGGACGCAGATAAATTCACCCAAGCCAAAAGGACGTATTTATACAAATGCAAGCCAAAAACGATCAAATTATTGCAATAAGACTAAACACAGACAAAGGAAAATAGACGAATAAGGCGACTAACGAATCATTCTTTTTTTTTCCAGGTAAAAGTCTTTGCTCGGCTCAAGGCCTCCCTCCTACCAGCACCACTCACCGTCGAGCGCCGGACTCTCGATGCCGCGTTTGTTGCCCACGGCCTGGAGCATCTTGCCGCCAACGGGAGAGGTGTGGGCCCCGCTCGCCATTTCCTTCTCACTTCACCCACCGTCCCCGGGAGTGGGGGAGGGGAGGAACCAGATTTCTCACCGGCCGCCCTCAGTCACCCTCTTTGCCAGCGAGGGGAGACCGAAAGCTGAGGTAAACGAGCGGCGGCTCAGCGAGCAAGAGCCTAGAAGGCCGAGTAGGAAACGCCGGAGACCGCGCGGCGTCGCCGCCACAACATGGCGGCCGCGACCACAGAGAGACGGTTTGACGAGCAGTGGGGCAGGGGGCGGGACGTCTCAACCCCCGCCCACATCGCCAACACAGACCATTGGCCAATGCGTCACCATCACGTGGGAAACACGAATGCTATTGGTTGTATCTTCCGTCCGTTAAATGAAAGCCTGTCTCCCATTGCTTGAGGCCGAACGTTCAGTCCGACATAGCGATTGGAGGAAATGTCCGTCCATCGGCGATGGACCTTTCCCCATTGGTTAGACGCCTGTCCATCAGGAGTCAACCGAGGAGAACTGGTCCCGCTGCCACGCACGTCAGAGCGGATTCTGGTACGCCTTTCCCTCCATCCGATTGGTCGACACGGCCATTTGGACGGACGTCCCAGCCCAAAAGCCGATGGATGCTTCTCATTGGTCGGAACTGCCGACAATCAAAGAGAACTACAATGCCTATTGGAAGGAGCATCCATCAGTAAGGCACGACGGGATGGGATCCGGAACCGGAACGGGGTCTAATTGGGCAATGTTGGTGGGGGGGGGGGGGGGGGGGGGGGTGCAGGGAAGGGAAGGCGACTACGGGCATTGCGGCTGTCCGTCAAAAACCGGAAATACGTGCGCGTTGACTGACAGGCGATGGAAAGAAAAGCCGTGGCATACCACCACCCCCCCCCCCGCCCACCAACTACGCCTCACCTCGCTCCCGCGGTGCCTGACCGAACGAAGACATAATGAAGAAGCGGCCTGGCTCTTCCATCGGATGGTGAGTGGGCCGTTATGTTTCAGTCTTGTCTACTTGGGCTCGGTTTAGGAGCTGGCTGCTCTGATTACAGTATTCTCTAACACCAGGGCCTCGGGAGGTTCCCTTCACTCAACCTCGAGCATCTTCTCCGCGGGGAATAGGCCGGACTGTTCTCCGAATGCGACCCGCCCTCCACACAGGTTCCCCTTTGCGACAGGCTACAATCGCCGTCAATCACGCACAGAGCAACGTCCGATTGGCTGCCTACACTGCCTATCACCCGTCCCCTTCTGCGTATGGCCATTCAGTGCGTCAATCAATGCCCTCCCCCCCCCGCCCCCTGATGGGCTCCTTTGTTCTTGTTCCCAGCCCTTCCTTCCGATTGGCTAGCGGTGGTGTCCAGGCCTTCGACTCGTTTCCCGGCCACCCATTGGCCCACCCGCACGTCCATCTTCCTTTATCCCATTCCGATTGGACGTCGCTGTCAAGCCAGGCATCAGGCGTTGTTGCTTGTTACAAAGGAGTGGGTCACCTGACCCGGAAGTATTGGAGATAATAGGAACTGCAGATGCTGAGGACCTGAGATAACAAGGTGTGGAGCTGGATGGACACAGCAGGACAAGCAGCATCAGAGGAGCAGGAGACTCTGGTGAAGGGTCCAGGCCTGAAACGTCAGCTTTCCTGCTCCTCTGATGCTGCTTGGCCTGCTGTGTTCACCCAGCTCCACACCTTGTTATCTCAGGTTCTCAGCATCTGCAGTTCCTATTATCTCAGTTACTGCACTGTCTTGGGTACAGATTAGAGTTATAGAGATATTAAGCACGGAAGCAGACCCTTCGGTACTACGTGTCTGCCCAACCAGATATCCTGAATTAATCTAGTACCATATGCTAGCACTCAGTGCACATCCCCCCTCTCATACCCATCCAAATGCCTTTTCAATGTTTGTAATTGCACCAGCCTTGTTGTCAGTTTGTTCCGCACACTCATTACCATCTGTGTGGAAAAAGTTGCCCCTCATGTCTGTTTTAAATCTTTCCCCCCTCGCATTAACCCATGCTGCTCTAGTTTTTTTTGGGGGGGGTTGGAAGCCATGTCTGTTTGCCCTATCCATGCGATCCTTGTGATTTTTATAAATCTCTATAAGGTCACCCGTCAGCATCTGACGTTCCAGGGAAAGTAGCCCCAGCCTTTTCCACTTCTTCATGCAGCTCAAACTCTCCAACCCTGGCAACATCCTTGTAAATCTTTTCTGAGCCCTTCCAAGTTTCACAACATCCTACAGCAGGGCGACCGGAATTGCAAGCAGTGTTCCAAGAGGGATTTTAAAGTACAAATTAAAATTGGAGAATCCCTGCAGCGCCGAGACTATCACACATCTTTTGGAATGTGCCTTTGCAAAGGAAGTCTGCAGAGAGATGCAGTGGTTTTTGTCAAGGTTCATCCCGAGCAGCTCCATGATGCAGGACTCAGCTCTATGTTCTGTTCACCAGGATACACTTGAAGACAAACATTGACTGCACCTATACAACCATCAGCTCAGTGAAATGTGTGTTTTTATGGTCTGTCCAAAACCTGTTGGCCTTCCAGAACAAAGACTTGACCTTGACCAAGTGTTGCAGACTGGCACATCCTGAGGTCCAGGACCACATGCTGAGGGATGCATTAAAGCTTGGCGAGCCTCTGCCAAGGCGCAGTGAGGAAAGACCATGGTCTGAGGTCGTCTTGCTGAAGGTAAAAGGCGGTCTGTTCAGTTCTCAGACTCTGTCTCAAATATATATAAATATTATGCTTATATGTCAAAGAGAGGTCTTTAATTTTTTGGAATGAGTCAAAGTCCAATGTTTTGTTCATTTACTTGATTACACAACTGTACAGAACAGAATGGTTTTTGTGACTGTGTATATTCAGATTTTTTTATGAATAAAGTAGATGTTTGAAATAAAAAGCCCCTGTGGTGTGGAATCAGGCCATTTTGCCCATTAAGTCCCCACCCAGCCTGTGGAGAACATCCTGCTCTATCCCTGTAACCATGTAGTTCCCATATCCAATTCTCAGCTGCACATCCCTGGACTCTGTGGGCAATTTAGCATGGCCAATCCACCCTAACCTGCACATCTTTGGAGTAAACTGGAGCACTTGGAAGAAGCCCGTGTTGACACTGGGGGAATGTACAAACTCCATGCAGGCAGCTGCCTGAGGCTGGCATTGAACCTGGGTCGAGTGGGGCAGCAGTGCTAACCCCTGAGCTTCCATGCCATGAGTTGCTGCAAATTCTTACGGGAGAAAGAATTTAGAATAATTAAAGAGACAAAAGTAATAAAAAGTGGCCGTTACAGAGTGGTTTTTACCTCTTATTTTATGAATGTTTTCCCTTTTATTCAAGGTGAGTGAGAATGTTCTGAAATGGGACAGTGAGGTCATATTGGGCACTTCTGCTCCGAGATGGGCCTGTGTGATCATGGTGGGTTGGAAGGGAAATGTATTTGAAATATCCTGGTACAGTTCTGGCACCTTTTAAGTTAGGACATGAAGAGGTGGTCTTTGTTTTTTTGAGACTGAAGCAGAGAAACAAAAGCTGCTGCTGTGTGGGGGAGCAGAGGTGTCCTACAGCAAGCAGGATGCTAGTGAGTTTGGAAGGAAGGGAGGAGAATTGTTGGGGTGTCTGGATGTGAATGGTTGAGGGAGTTTCTGACATGGACCTTGCTTATGTAAGTCAGTGCTTGGGTGACTCAGGCTGAGTGGAATGACCTTTTTGAGGACACACAAGTGGCAGGGAGAGACAAGCCTAATGGAAACCTGGGGCTCCGTGGAATTGTTGCTGGAATGCTGAGGAATAATCTGGAAACTAGACTGTATTTACAAGAAAACAATGCACACTGTGCATTCATGTCCTTTCTGTCTTGACCCGTCGGAGTAAAGTTGCCTGGCTTTAATTTACACACAACTTGGCAGTTAACTGTCAGCCATCATCTAACTGTGTGTTGTATTCTGTAAGGCCATAAGAGAAGTAGCGGACCATTCAGACTGCTGTCATCTTGGCTGATCTAATCATCCTCAATTCCACTTTCTAGTTTTCCCTTTAAGCCTCGATTCCCTTTACCACTTATAAATCTCAGCCCTGAATATACTAAACAACCCAGTCTGGCTAGCCTTCTGCGACAGAGAATTGCACAAATTCGCAACCCCCCCGAGAGAAGAAATTTCTCTTCATCTGTCTGAAATAGGTGACCTCTTGCACATGAGATAATGCCCTCTGGCCCTGGACTGTCCCACAAGGGGAAACCACCTCTCCTCACATACTGTGTCAAGTGCTCTAAGAAGTGTGTAATCTCTGTGACAACGCCTTCAAGATCTGAATCCACTCCCCGAACAAACTGCATGCTGTTCTCCTACAGTGTTACAGGGTTTCTGACTTAACAGACCTTTGTATTTGTGAATGCAATCCCATACAGGAGTGTAAATGTAAAGATCTGGCCTATAGACATCTCCTGTACCTACAACCAGCTACTTTCCATTGTCCTGCATTGGGTTCTGACTCCTGTAAGAGGTGACTAGTGAGTGGACAGCAGATGGAACCCATTGTAACCTGGGGATTGCCTGTATACCACGCCCTCCTACTTTCCTCTGGTATTTCTTGTGACTCTTTTGCGTGCAGTATGACCGGTTTAAAACAGTGTCTTTATCCCAGCAAATATTCAAATTCTATCCTACCATAAGACTATTCCTTTAGTTTGGTGTGTTTATTGCCCATTAACCCATAGTTAATAGGTGCTGATTTTTTTTTTCAGTGTGTTAACTTCGGAAAAGTTCTGAAATGTGGCATTTTGCTGTTTGCTTCTGTCTGTCACTCACTGTACCCAAAGGGGAACCAATGATAGTTGGGGCTTGAATTTACTGGGCAAATTGGACTGCCGTAGGTGGCCAGAAGGTGAAGAGCCACATCAATATTGGAGGAGATTGCAGAGATAGAGATGTACCGCATGGAAACATACCCTGAAGTCCCCTTTTACATCTTCCCCCTCTCACCTTAACCCTGTGCCCCTCTAGTTTTGGACTCCCCTACCCTGGGGGGAAAAGACCTTGTCTATTCACCCTATCCGTGCCCCTCATGACATTATAAACCTCTGTAAAGTCACATCTCAGCTTCAGGGAAAATAGCCCCAGACCATTCAGCCCCTCCCTGTCGCTCAAACCCTCCAACATCCTTGTAAATCTTTTCTGAACCCTTTCCAGTTTCACAACATCCTTCCCTATAGCAGGGAAACCGGGACTGAAAGCAGTAGATGAAGGGAAGAGATCACCTCTTTCAGAACACGCTGTAACTGAGCTGAGACAAGTGGCCTGTCAGAAAGTCAATTTACAATTTAATCCATGCCCTCACACACAACTTAAATAATAATTAACAAAAGGCTGTGCAGATTCATCTCCTTTTTTCCTGAGGTTTCCACTGCTCCTGTCTGGTTTCTGCACGTGATGCCTCTGTCCAGTGCCTGCGTCAGTAGGTGCTCTCGTGGCCAGTCAGGATGTACAGGTTGCTGTGAGCTGCAGGGTTGTCTGTGGGGGTGCTCTCTAGAATTATATCCCTGCAAAACGGGTCATAGAGCAAACGTTAGGAGGCTGTATTTGGTACACAGAAACAGACCCTTCAATCCAACTCGTCCCTGCCAACCAGTTACTCTGAATTAATCTACTCCCATATCCCTCAGGCCTTCCTATCCACGCACCCATCCAGATGCCTAAGTTTGCACATTCTCCCTGTAGCGTGGGTTTCCTCCGGGTGCTCCGGTTTCCTCCCACAGTCCAAAGATGTGCTAATTACTCAGGATGTGCAAGTTAGGCATGGGAAATGGAGGGAGGGTGGGATGTCGGGGAGGGATGCTCTTCGGAGGATCAGTGTGGACTTGTTGGGCTGACTGGCCTGATTCCACACTGTAGGGATTCGGTTCTGTAAATGTTGTAATTGTACCAGCCTCCACCACTTTGAGAAGGTGACACTGAGCAGCAGTAGGTCCACTCCGTACTGACCAGTATCACTTCTTTCATGCTTTGTGGTGGTTTGATGTGACTGAGTGACTTGTCCAGAATTGAAGAGTGGTTCAAGAGGTCTTTTGGTCCATCATGCCCCCGCCAGCTCTATCCCCTCGCACCCGTCTCCAGCCTTTCAACCCCGTATCCCTGCACACCATTAATATCCAAATAACCATCCAGTGTCCTTTGTCAGTGCTTCAGTTGAACCTGCCTCTGTCTTGTTTCCAGCCAGAGCGTTCCTGTGGGTGTGGAGTCCCATGGAGGGGAATCTCTGTCTCTCCCCTACCTCCATTAGCATTTATTCTGGGTGGGTGGGCAGCTCTCAAACTCACCAGCTGGTGATGGTGTGCCAATATTCACATCTCCTCTGAAAGTTGGCATCCCATACCCCAACACAGTTCCAGGCCCCACTCACCCCAACCCCCACCCCCATGCCAAGGGTGTGTTCAAACTTTTTGCGAGGACGTGCAGCTTGGCCAACCTCCCTAACCCTGCACGCCACTTGCCGGTTGAT
The DNA here is from genome assembly GCF_030684315.1 of Stegostoma tigrinum. Lineage (NCBI taxonomy): Eukaryota > Metazoa > Chordata > Chondrichthyes > Orectolobiformes > Stegostomatidae > Stegostoma > Stegostoma tigrinum. The sequence goes on from NW_026728250.1 coordinate 93,030, forward strand.
CGACTGCGGTAGGCGGCGTGTCGGGCCCGCAGTCACCCGTCCGCCTAGCAGGCTGGGGCCTCAGTTTGGTTCCCCTCCCTGGGGCAGCAGCAAGGACAAGGCCAGCACCGTTCAGCTGCTCACCTCTGGGTGCCAAGCACACGGAACATTCTTGTTTCATCTGTAATCTCCTGAGTGATCTGCGGAAGGGAATTGGAAAAGATGAGTATCATTCTGCCCCCAGGTCCACAGCATTTGGGGGGAGTGGGGAGAAACAAGCCTGCGTTTCACGTCCTTCCCTCGAGCGAGGTGAAAAGGTTTAACATAAGGAATCTGGACTTGGGCCTTTGTAGTGGATAGTTTCAGGAAGCTGTTGTCGAGCTTTACCTAAACTGTCTTCTGTGTTCTATTAGCTTAAAGTTCAGACAAACTGCAGTTGTGCCTCAATTCTGAATATTCCACTCAACTGACTCCTTCCAGTTTCTTCATTGTAAAATAAATGCTTTGGGGATTTGGAAGTCCCTGGCTGGGGCTGATGTTTATCGCCCACCTCAAATCTACTACACAGCAGTTAAGAGTCAGTCCTACTGCTGTGGTGATTGGAGGCGCATGTAGTCCAGACCAGGTGGGGATTTCCTTCCCTAAAGGGTGTTAGTGACCCAGTTGGGTTTTTATAACACTCGACAATAGTTTCACGGTCACTGTTAGACCACCTCTTTATTCCAAGTGTTTTGCTTTTAGTTGGGCTGAAATCTCACCATGGTGGGATTCGAACCTACGACCCCACAATAATGTTGCCCTGGGGTTCTGGATTACTGGGTCCAGTGATATTACCACTGTGCAATCATGTTCCCCCCGCTTTTTTCTCTCTCCCGCCCCCCAAACCCCCAACAAATGCCCCACATCTTGAGCTGGTCACAAATATCTTTCACAGCTCTAACCCATATCTAGATAACACAGCATGGAGCTGGAGGGGACACATCATCATTAGAGCGGGAGAGCTGACGTTTCGGGTCGAGTCCCTTCAGAACCATTTCAGATCCTTCCTCTGAAGAGGGTGTCCCGACCCAAAACATCAGCTTTCCTGCTCCTTGCATGCTGCTTGGCCTACAGTGTGCCTCCAGCTCCACGCCTTGTTATCTCAGACTCTCCAGCATCGGCAGTTCTTACTGTCTCTCACTAACCCATATCTATTTGCTTTTTGTTTTTTGTTTGGAATTTGGATTGCTTTAGAATCATAGTGTACACTTCGCACTTTCTGGACACGTAGTGCCGTTCTCGGGCACGGCCCAGAATTGCGCCCAGCGATCACCCACGTGGAAAGAAAGTGAAAAGGACGCAGATGTCCGCACCCACCCCGTGCTGTATTCCGGTAAAGTTTCAGGTCATTACCTCGTTTGAGTGAAGACTCTGGCCCTGCATCCCGTGACTCCAAAATGCGAGGACACTGTCTTGCAGGCAGACTGCACAAATAGGAGGACAGAGCATCAGTGAGCGTGCAATGTTTTACCCACCCCATGCCTGCCTTTTCACGCCCCCCTCCCCCACCAAGCCTTGCTCATTCTCTAGGATAATGCCACTTTAAACAGGGAACGCGGTTGCTTGTCAGCCAGCAAGCAGAGGACACCACTGGAGGAAAATTTAAAGGGACCTGAGAGGCAACCCTTTCACACAGAGGGTGGTGCGTGTGTGGAATGAGCTGCCAGAGGAAGTGGTGGGGGCTGGTACAGTTACAGCATTTAAAAGGCATCTGGATGGGACATGGATAGGAAGGGGTTAGAGGGACAGGGGTCAGAATGGGAGATGTCTGGCCAGTGTGTATGAATTGGACCAAAGCATCTGTTTCTGTGCTGCGCAACTCTACGACAGCTTCAGTCAAACAGTGCGTGCCCTGTGCCATCTGGATGCAAATGATTTCTAACAGCAGGGTGATCTCTGCAGGGGGAATAATCCTTCAGCCCGCGGAGGGGAAAAAAACCCCGAAATTGCTGGAGAAACTCGGCAGGCCTGTCAGCATCTGGGACCGCCGGACCTGAAAATGTTAATCCTGCTTCTCCCTCCACGGATGCTGCTGAGTTTCTTCAGCAGTTCCTGTACTGCCAGCGTCTGCAGTCCTTGGCTTTACTTTGGGGTCAGGAGAGGATGGTTTTGTCACAGCGGTGATGGATGTGGAATGGGCAGCAACAAGTCGATCTCCGGTTTCCAAATGCGAGGCCCAGAGATAGACATGCCTGCGCCTCCACCCTAAATGGAAACAGGGTGGTCTGCCGCATTGACTGAATGGAGGGGGCCTCACTTGCCATTCTGCGTTCTATCCAGAGACACTCTCTCCTCTGGTTGTCCCTGTTAAAGTGCCCATGCTTGCACCCAAGAGAATGGTTTACAAGTAGAGTTCTTCAGGGCAGTGCCGTGAAAATTAAAGTGCGGAAAGATGTAGGGGGTGCGATCTTTTAAAAAGGAGTTGGAGCCCTTTATCGGGCTATTTTGTGCGGTGGTGGAATTTTGAAAGGAGGAGTTTGTTTGCACAATGGTGTCTTCACTGAGTCCCTACATTCTACACCACAACACAGGCACTGCAGGTGTAAATATAAGGGCTTTATTGCTGTGTAGTGGTAATGGAGAAATATTATATAAATAGGGGCTTCAGCATCTGCTCCAAAAAAAGTTTAAAAATAAATAAATTAAATGGAGCCGGAAGGTCAGATGAAACGTTGCACCACCCTCTCTCTCATGACAGTGCATTCTCCCATGCTTGGAGGGTACCCTGGAGAGAATGTAGCCAGGGAAGAGAGGTGGCCAGCCTGGGTTCACCCTCTGACCAGGGCAAATAGGTTGCAGTGCTTCTGAAATCTTAACTAGTTAGGAAGGCAGTTGGCAACACGATGTTATGGCAGGCAGGATAGCACACAGGGATAAAGAAGCCTTGTCAAAATGTATAATTCCCATCCGTGGACTCTATCTACGCTTCTCATGGCCGAGGAAAGGCGACCAACATCATCAAAGACCCCCCCTCCCACCCCTGGAAATGCCCACTTCCACCCTCTTCCATCAGGCAGAAGGTACAGCAGCTTGAACACACGCACAGACAGGTCCAAGAACAGCTTCTTCCCAGCTGTTATCAAATAGATCTCTCAAACTTCAAATGTTGATCCTGCTTTGGGCATGAGATGGATGCCATGGACTCAGGTTGGTGGGGGGTGGGGGGCAGTGATCATTGAAGGGCGAGGCATTTCTTCACTCAGAGGGTGGTGAGCGTTTGGAAAGCCCCTCCTGGGCTGTTGAGTCTCGATGGTTAAATATCTTAAATGCCGCGATGAGGGAGATTTGTTTTTTTTTTAATTTAGCTGCTGGGGGAATGGATGAGAGTGTGAGAATGTGAACCCAAGTTCAGGCGTGATAGTACGGCATGGAGGAGCAAACTCGATGGGCTGAATGGTGGCTTCCTGGCTCACCTGTGCGTGTGGCTACACTCACCAACTGTCTGGACGCAAAATCGGAAGCTGAGCTCGGTCGCCAAGGAGTGGCGTGGTTCCCCGTGTAAGCTCACAATCTTCACACAATCTGCAAAATTATCAGAAATTGTGAGGGAGATGCCCCTGTTAGACCAGCTTCTCTCACTGCTTCAGCAACCCCCAAAGCTTCAGATCTTTGTGGAGTTTTTTTTTCCCCTGAGCTTCACATTGATCGTTGAAATGAAGGGGGCACAGTAAGATCCCACACAAAGCACTGTGGGGGTGACCCTGATCGTGTGTTTTCAGGTGATGCTGGTTGAGGGATAAATCCTGGCCTCAGGATCCTAAGGTGAACTCCAGCCCTGCTCTTCTCCCGATACTGGCCAAGGGATCTTTAACCATCTCCCTCCCGCAACACACACTCATCGAAACCCCTGGACAGTGCAGCGCTCCCTCAGCACTGGCCCCTGCCCGCCGGTGCGGTGCTCCCTCATTTTCAGGGTCCTTTGAGCCCCAAAGTACTCCCTGACCGAGGCAGTAATTTGAGACTGCTGGACAGTTGTGTTGACGTAGTTTTGATAATGTTTTCACAATCCTTTGATGGTTTAGTTGGAGTGCCTCAACAAAGGGAGCCCCTTGTTTGATAATAGCTGGTGGCACTGTCTCTGGGCAAGTAATGCAGAGATTCGGGTAATGTTCTAGGGACTGGGTTTGAATCCCACCACAGCAGAGGGTAGAGTTTACATCTCATAAAGGGTGTGGAATTAAGAATCTAATGATCATCATGACTCCGTTGCCGAATGTATGAAAAACCCATCTCGCTCACTAATGTCCTGACCGCCATCTTTACCTGGTCTGGGGGGCCTACATGTGACTCCAGACCCACAGCAATGTGGTTGGCTCCTCTGTGGCAATTAGGGATGGGCAGTAAATGCTGTCTTAGCCAGTGACGCCCGCACCCCGTGAATGAAGGGAGCGAAACTAGCCGGCTGACCCGTTCGATATCGCCTGTTTGAAGAGTTTAATTAAATTTGGAGAACTCACTGTCAATACAGATAAGGACGTTGTCCCGGTCGAGCTGGGAAACGTGGCTGGCATTCATCAATAAAGTCTCTTAAAACAACAAATAACACAGTTAAGGGCTGTGAGACTGTCAGGGGAAAACAAAAAGCTCACACAAAGTTAGATGCAGAATCAAGCTTCCTCTACAGTTTACTGTCCACTTACTTTCAGTTGAAAGCCCCCTCAACACCATCCCTATCAAACACTCCCAGGGACAGCATGGGGTTAGCTACAGTGTAAAGCTTCCTCTACGCTGTCTCCCCCACCCCCACCCATCAAACACTCTCAGGACAGGGACAGCACAGGGTTAGATACAGGGTAAAGGGGGCACTGTACCGTTAGAGAATGGAAATAAATCTGCACTATACTTTTAAACTGAAAGTGAAACTGTCCCCTTCTACCCCTCCCAGGTCCCAAGACCTGAACCCCTCCCTATCTGTCACCCCCTCCCAACCCTACAAGCCCTCCCCATGCTACACCCTCTCCCTATATCTGTCACCCCCTCCGGGCCCTACAACCGCTCCCTATCTCTGTCACCCCCTCCATCCCCCTACACCCCCTCCCTATCTCTGTCACCCCCTCCATCCCCCTACACCCCCTCCCTATCTCTGTCACCCCCTCCAGCCCCCTACACCCCCTCCCTATCTCTGTCACTCCCGTCCAGCCCCTACACCCCCTCCCTATCTCTGTAACCCCCTCCATCCCCCTACACCCCCTCCCTATCTCTGTCACCCCCTCCATCCCCCTACACCCACTCCCTATCTCTGTGACCCTCCATCCCCCTACACCCCCTCCCTATCTCTGTCACCCCCTCCATCCCCCTACACCCCCTCCCTATCTCTGTGACCCTCCATCCCCCTACACCCCCTCCCTATCTCTGTCACCCCCTCCATCCCCCTACACCCCCTCCCTATCTCTGTCACCCCCTCCATCCCCCTACACCCCCTCCCTATCTCTGTCACCCCCTCCATCCCCCTACACCCCCTCCCTATCTCTGTGACCCTCCATCCCCCTACACCACCCCCTATCTCTGTCACCCCCTCCATCCCCCTACACCCCCTCCCTATCTCTGTGACCCTCCATCCCCCTACACCCCCTCCCTATCTCTGTCACCCCCTCCATCCCCCTACACCCCCTCCCTATCTCTGTTACCCCCTCCATCCCCCTACACCCCCTCCCTATCTCTGTGACCCTCCATCCCCCTACACCCCCTCCCTATCTCTGTCACCCCCTCCATCCCCCTACACCCCCTCCCTATCTCTGTCACCCCCTCCATCCCCCTACACCCCCTCCCTATCTCTGTGACCCTCCATCCCCCTACACCCCCTCCCTATCTCTGTCACCCCCTCCAGCTGTTTGATGGGGTTTGCCCTGACCCTGCTGTTAGGGTTGCTTGCTGTTGCGGCTCGCTGAGCGGCTGTGCGGGACCAGCCAGAGGGGCACGGCCCATGCCTTGGTTATTGCCTGGTGCCCATACCTGGCCGTGTCTCTGGCCCAAGCGATCCCGTGGCGTTAAGCTGGATGGTGTCAAAATGCAGGACCTGGTGGGGCTGCACGGGAGCCCGGACGCCTAGGCACACGTGTGGATACTCTTCACCAGGGAAGACCAGCAGCTCGAAGATTTGCAGAGGGTTTGGGAGTGTGAGGCTGACTTGCTGCACCAAGCGATCAAGACAAAAAGAAACACGAGTCAGGTCCCTGAGGAGAGGGAGATGAGTCCCTGAAGCCTTTCCTCACACCCATGCCAGGAGAAATGTTGGAATACCAAATTCCGAATGGGAACGCCAATTTACGTTTCAGGTTGGAAACTCCAGTCTGATCAGACAAAGCCAGAAAGGAAGCTTCTGTCAGTCACTGGTGCAGGAGTGCAGCCTGTTCCGACAGTGCCCGCTCCCTCAGCACTGACCCTCCGACAGCGCCCGCTCCCTCAGCACTGACCCTCCGACAGCGCCCGCTCCCTCAGCACTGACCCTCCGACAGCGCCCGCTCCCTCAGCACTGACCCTCCGACAGCGCCCGCTCCCTCAGCACTGACCCTCCTACAGCGCCCGCTCCCTCAGCACTGACCCTCCTACAGCGCCCGCTCCCTCAGCGCTGACCCTCCGACAACGCCGCGCTCCCTCAGTGTTTACATTCAGAACAACAGCCTGAATTAACGAACAGATTGATATTTTGGTGGGATCCCAATAATGGGAACGTGCTGGGAGAAGCATTCCCATTTATAGAGTCTCCAGCTGTTAAAATCAGGGCGCAATATGACCTGTCTCACAGCGGACTATCCATCTCAGGGGAATGGGCTTGTCATTTCCTAAATGGATAAACATCCAATTAGGTGGTCAGCGATTCATTCATGGAGGCTTCACAGCTCAGTGTTCCGACCATCCCAGCAGGCTGTGTTCCTGGTGTAAAACCTCTCCTCGTCCCAATGCTGCAACAAGCCTCACCCTCAGGCCTCGCACCGAAACCGGGTGGTGAGCAAGCCAGGACATTTTTTATTTTTATTTTACCTTGAGGATCATGAACTTCTGTAGAGGCTCATACCACTGAAGGAGAACGATGGTATTGTCCATCGCAGCGCACAGGAATGTAGCTGTCGTATAGGGGTTTCTCACTGCAAACAGACACAGGAAACCACAGCATTGCTTCCACATTCAACAACAAGCAGCACGGAGCACTGGGGCTGCTCGAAACAGGTGGGCATCGCAGCAGAGCTGAGGGATTCATGGTGGTTTATATACAAAATAACAGATACCCCCCCCCCCCCCACCTGGGGAGGGAGTTACAGACTGGAATCTGATCGGGGGGGGGTTATATACAGAATAACAGATACCCCCTGGGGAGGGAGTTACAGACTGGAATCTGATCGAGGGGGTTATATACAGAATAACAGATACCACCCCCCCCCCCCCCCCGCCCCCGGGAGGGAGTTACAGACTGGAATCTGATCGAGGGGGGTTATATACAGAATAACAGATACCCCCACGGGGAGGGAGTTACAGACTGGAATCTGATTGAGGTGGTTCGGGGGGGATTTATATACAGAATAACAGATACCCCCCACCGGAGAGAGAGTTACAGACTGGAATCTGATCGAGGTGGTTCGGGGGGGATTTATATACAGAATAACAGATACCCCCGGGGAGGGAGTTACAGACTGGAATCTGATCGAGGGGGTTCGGGGGGGTTTATATACAGAATAACAGATACCCCCGGGGAGGGAGTTACAGACTGGAATCTGATTGAGGGGGTTCGGGCGGGATTTATATACAGAATAACAGATACCCCCTGGGGAGGGAGTTACAGACTGGAATCTGATCGAGGTGGTTCGGGGGGGTTATATACAGAATACCAGATACCCCCTGGGGAGGGAGTTACAGACTGGAATCTGATCGAGGGGTTTATATACAGAATAACAGATACCCCCCCCGGGGAGGGAGTTACAGACTGGAATCTGATCGAGGGGGTTCGGGGGGGTTTATATACAGAATAACAGATATCCCCCCAGGGAGGGAGTTACAGACTGGAATCTGATCGAGGGGGTTCGGGGGGGTTTATATACAGAATAACAGATACCCCCCCCGGGGAGGGAGTTACAGACTGGAATCTGATCGAGGTGGTTCGGGGGTGTTTATATACAGAATAACAGATACCCCCTGGGGAGGGAGTTACAGACTGGAATCTGATCGAGGGGGTTTGTGGGGGGTTATATACAGAATAACAGATACCCCCCGGGGAGGGAGTTACAGACTGGAATCTGATCGAGGGGGGTTTATATACAGAATAACAGATACCCCCTGGGGAGGGAGTTACAGACTGGAATCTGATCGAGGGGGGTTTATATACAGAATAACAGATACCCCCTGGGGAGGGAGTTACAGACTGGAATCTGATCGAGGGGGGTTTATATACAGAATAACAGATACCCCCCGGGGAGGGAGTTACAGACTGGAATCTGATCGAGGGGGTTTGTGGGGGGCTATATACAGAATAACAGATATCCCCCGGGGTGGGAGTTACAGACTGGAATCTGATCGAGGGGGTTCGAGGGGGATTTATATACAGAATAACAGATACCCCCGGGGAGGGAGTTACAGACTGGAATCTGATCGAGGGGGTTCGGGCGGGGTTTATATACAGAATAACAGATACCCCCCGGGGAGAGAGTTACAGACTGGAATCTGATCGAGGGGGTTCGGGGGGGTTTATATACAGAATAACAGATACCCCCGGGGAGGGAGTTACAGACTGGAATCTGATCGAGGGGTTTCGGGGGGGTTTATATACAGAATAACAGATACCCCCCGGGAGGGAGTTACAGACTGGAATCTGACCGAGGGGGTTCGGGGGGGTTATATACAGAATAACAGATACCCCCTGGGGAGGGAGTTACAGACTGGAATCTGATCGAGGGGTTTATATACAGAATAACAGATACCCCCCCCGGGGAGGGAGTTACAGACTGGAATCTGATCGAGGGGGTTCGGGGGGGTTTATATACAGAATAACAGATATCCCCCCAGGGAGGGAGTTACAGACTGGAATCTGATCGAGGGGGTTCGGGGGGGTTTATATACAGAATAACAGATATCCCCCCAGGGAGGGAGTTACAGACTGGAATCTGATCGAGGGGGTTCGGGGGGGTTTATATACAGAATAACAGATATCCCCCCAGGGAGGGAGTTACAGACTGGAATCTGATCGAGGGGGTTCGGGGGGGTTTATATACAGAATAACAGATACCCCCCGGGGAGGGAGTTACAGACTGGAATCTGATCGAGGTGGTTCGGGGGTGTTTATATACAGAATAACAGATACCCCCTGGGGAGGGAGTTACAGACTGGAATCTGATCGAGGGGGTTTGTGGGGGGTTATATACAGAATAACAGATACCCCCCGGGGAGGGAGTTACAGACTGGAATCTGATCGAGGGGGGTTTATATACAGAATAACAGATACCCCCCCCGGGGAGGGAGTTACAGACTGGAATCTGATCGAGGGGGGTTTATATACAGAATAACAGATACCCCCCGGGGAGGGAGTTACAGACTGGAATCTGATCGAGGGGGGTTTATATACAGAATAACAGATACCCCCCGGGGAGGGAGTTACAGACTGGAATCTGATCGAGGGGGTTTGTGGGGGGCTATATACAGAATAACAGATATCCCCCGGGGAGGGAGTTACAGACTGGAATCTGATCGAGGGGGTTTGTGGGGGGCTATATACAGAATAACAGATATCCCCCGGGGAGGGAGTTACAGACTGGAATCTGATCGAGGGGGTTCGGGGGGGGGGTGGTGGGTTTATATACAGAATAACAGATACCCTCCAGGGAGGGCGTTCCAGACTGGAATCTGATCGAGGGGGTTCTGTTTGGACAATAGTAGGATGCTGGGAGCTGTAGATGAAGCACTCTTGCTCAATATTTCAGTACATTAGTGACACTGGGATCAGTGTGTCTGTACAGAGTTCCTCACCTGCACAGCACTTGCGGCAGCCTTTGGTGTCTGGGATCCTCCAGGTTGGAGCAAACTTCCTGCAAAAGGAACAGCAGAGTCAGTTGTTTCTGCTGCTGGGGGCCGGGTGGGTGGGATCAGAGAGAAGGTGGGCAGTGGGAGCTCTCTCCCAGGAAGCTGTAGCATGGTGATGGGGAGTGCGAAAGAGAGGAAGCCTGCTTGGATTGATGGAGTTGGAGAGGTCAGCGTTGCCAAAAGGTGCCGTCAGTCAGATTCATCTTGATGGGCCAAAGGGTCTGTGCTGTTCTTTGTTCTAGTTTTGAGTGTGTGCATGAGGCAGCCTTGATCAGTAATGATCCACAATCACATCGCAGGCAGTCAGCAAATTCCGGAGTAAGGGATTTGAACTGAGCCTGCACGTTAATAATTTCCTGCTCAATCACTGCTTTTGGGTTTTTTTTATTCAAGAAACCTTTTTCACAGAGATGTGGGTGTTACTGACAGGGTCAGCATTTATTACCCATCCCCACTATCCCTTGAACCAAACTTGTTCAGTCATTTCAGATAGCTGTGAGGCCTGGAGTCACGTGCAGTCCAGGCCAGGTAAGGCCTCTCCCTTCCTGGAGGACATTAGTGGCCCAGGTGGGTTTGTACAATAATCGTCAATCGTTTCACAGTCACCATCAGCGAGGCGAGCCTGCAATTCCAGTTACTTTAAGGGTTAACTTAAATTTCTCAGCTGCTGTGGTGAAATTTGAACCCATGGTGTCAAGCTATTGGCCGAAGCCCCCACCACTCCCCAGCCCACTTCAGGTTGGATAGATTGAAAATCCACGGGGTTCCCATCGCCATCTGTGACTGATCCACTCGGTGAGAGGGAAGACCAGGCTGGGACCTGAGAATTGGGCGAGGGAGTGACAAAAGGGAACAGAGCAAAAGACATGAAGGTGGAGGAGACAGAGGGGGAGGGAGAGAGAGAGATGGAGGGGTGAGAAACATGGAGGGGAGAGAGATGGAGGGGTGAGGGATGGAGGGGTGAGAAACATGGAGGGGTGAGGGAGGGGGAGGGACACGGAGGGGAGAGAGGGGGAGGGAGAGAGAGAGATGGAGGGGAGAGGGATGGAGGGGTGAGAAACATGGAGGGGTGAGGGAGGGGGAGGGACACGGAGTGGGGGAGGGACACGGAGGGGAGAGAGGGGGAGGGAGAGGGATGGAGGGGTGAGAAACATGGAGGGGAGAGAGGGGGGAGGGACACGGAGGGGAGAGCGGGGGAGGGAGAGAGAGATGGAGGGGTGAGAAACAAGGAGGGGAGAGACAAAAAGATGGAGGGCTGAGAAACATGGAGGGGAGAGACAGAAAGATGGAGAGCTGAGAAACATGGAGGGGAGAGGGAGGGGGAGGGACACGGAGGGGAGAGAGAGGGGGAGGGACACGGAGGGGAGAGAGAGGGGGAGGGACACGGAGGGGAGAGAGGAGGGAGGGACACGGAGGGGAGAGAGGAGGGAGGGACATGGAGGGGAGAGAGGAGGGAGGGACATGGAGGGGAGAGAGAGAGATGGAGGGGTGAGAAACATGGTGGGGAGAGACAGAAAGATGGAAGGCTGAGAAACATGGAGGGGAGAGGGAGGGGGAGGGACATGGAGGGGAGAGGGAGGGGGAGGGACATGGAGGGGAGAGAGAGGAGGGAGGGACATGGAGGGGAGAGAGGAGGGAGGGACATGGAGGGGAGGTGGGGAGGGACATGGAGGGGAGAGAGAGAGATGGAGGGGTGAGAAACATGGAGGGGAGAGACAGAAAGATGGAGGGGTGAGAAAGATGGAGAGGAGAGGGAGGGGGAGGGACACGGAGGGTAGAGAGGGGGTAGGGACACGGAGGGGAGAGAGAGGAGGGAGGGACATGGAGGGGAGAGAGAGAGATGGGTGAGAAACATGGAGGGGAGAGACAGAAAGATGGAGGGATGGGAAACATGGAAGAGGGGGCGGAGGGACATGGAGGGGAGAGAGAGAGAGAGATAGAGGAACATGGAGGGGGGAGACTGGAGGAGGGACATGGAGTGGGGAGAGAGAGAAGGGAGGGTCATGGAGGGGAGGAGAGGGAGGGGGAGGGACACGGAGTGGGGGAGAGGGGGTAGGGACACGGAGGGGAGAGAGAGGAGGGAGGGACATGGAGGGGAGAGAGAGAGATGGGTGAGAAACATGGAGGGGAGAGACAGAAAGATGGAGGGATGGGAAACATGGAAGAGGGGGCGGAGGGACATGGAGGGGAGAGAGAGAGAGAGATAGAGGAACATGGAGGGGGGAGACTGGAGGAGGGACATGGAGTGGGGAGAGAGAGAAGGGAGGGTCATGGAGGGGAGGAGAGGGAGGGGGAGGGACACGGAGTGGGGGAGGGATACGGAGGGGAGACAGAGAGGGAGGGACACAGGGAGAGGGGAGGACGTAGTGCGGGAAGAGAAAGGTGGAGGGGAGAGAGACCGGAGGCACATGGAGGGGAGGAGGGTGTACATGAGAGGAGAGAGAGGGGAGGACATGGTGGGAAGAGAGGGACGGCGGGGGGACGTGGGAGGGGAGACAGAGAAGGAGGGAACAGGAGAAGGGACCTGGGTGAGGGGTGGAATGGAGAGAGATGTGTGGAGGGGGTGGGGGGTTGGGGTAGGCCATACCTGGGGATGATCCTATCGGTGAGTTTATTGGCTGGGAGGGAAATGTGCACTGGTCTCTTGTGAGTGTTTCTCCGTTGTTCAAACAGCATCACCAGGTGGTGGGAATACAGCTGCAGGGACTTCCCTGGAAAACAGGAGAGAGGGAGAGGGACACGGGGAGAGAGGGAGGGAGACACGGGGAGAGAGGGAGGGAGACACGGGGAGAGAGGGAAGGAGACACGGGGAGCGAGGGAGAGGGACACGGGGAACGAGGGAGAGGGACACGGGGAACGAGGGAGAGGGACACGGGGAACGAGGGAGAGGGACACGGGGAGTGAGGGAGAGGGACACGGGGAGAGAGGGAGAGGGACACGGGGAGAGAGGGAGAGGGACACGGGGAGAGAGGGAGAGGGACACGGGGAACGAGGGAGAGGGACACGGGGAACGAGGGAGAGGGACACGGGGAGAGAGGGAGAGGGACACGGGGAACGAGGGAGAGGGACACGGGGAACGAGGGAGAGGGACACGGGGAACGAGGGAGAGGGATACGGGGAGTGAGGGAGAGACACGGGGAGAGGGACACAGAGAGGGAGAGGGAGAGGGACACGGGGAGCAAGGGAGAGGGACATGGGGAGAGAGTGAGAGGGACACAGGGAGTGAGGGGGGGAGACACGGGGAGCGAGGGAGGTAGACACGGGGAGCGAAGGAGGTAGACACAGGGAGAGAGGGACGGAGACACAGGGAGAGAGGGACGGAGACACGGGGAGAGAGGGACGGAGACACGGGGAGAGAGGGACGGAGACACGGGGAGAGGGAGAGAGACACGGGGAGAGGGAGAGAGACACGGGGAGGGGGGAGAGAGACACGGGGAGAGAGTGAGCGGGACACGGGGAGAGAGTGAGCGGGACACAGGGAGAGAGGGAGGGAGACACGGGGACAGAGGGGGGGTGACACGGGGAGAGTGGGACGGAGACACGGGGAGAGAGGGACGGAGACACGGGGAGAGAGGGACGGAGACACGGGGAGAGGGAGAGAGACACGGGGAGGGGGGAGAGAGACACGGGGAGAGAGTGAGCGGGACACGGGGAGAGAGTGAGCGGGACACGGGGAGAGAGGGAGGGAGACACGGGGACAGAGGGGGGGTGACACGGGGAGAGTGGGACGGAGACACGGGGAGAGAGGGAGGGAGACACAGGGAGCAAGGGAGAGAGACAAGGGGAGCAAGAGAGGGAGACACGGGGAGAGAGGGAGAGGGACACGGGGAGAGAGGGAGCGGGACATGGGGAGAGAGTGAGCGGGACACAGGGAGAGAGGGAGGGAAACACGGGGAGCGAGGGAGGGAGACACGGGGACAGAGGGGGGGGTGACTCGGGGAGAGTGGGACGGAGACACGGGGAGAGAGGGAGGGAGACACAGGGAGCAAGGGAGAGAGACAAGGGGAGCAAGAGAGGGAGACACGGGGAGAGAGGGAGAGGGACACGGGGAGAGAGGGAGCGGGACATGGGGAGAGAGACACAGGGAGTGAGGGAGAGAGATAGAACGAGGGAGGGAGGGAAAAAGACCACCCATTACTGACACAACAACATGACTCAGCGTCTCCTCTCCACCCCCCTTGACCCACTGCCCCTTATGGCATCCCCCCTTCTCTTGGGGAACCCTCACTCACTCACTCCCCTGCCCTGAGGATACTCGCTCGAGTGACAATTAAAAGCCCACTGCCCTCGGGAGGTGTCAATACGCCCAGACCACCACTCAACACACCCCCGCCCACAGCCAGGCCAGTAACACATCTGTCACCAGGACTGAGATCCCGTGTTGGGAATATCCCGGAACAGCTGGGATAAAGGAGCAATGGGGTTTGGCTTGGCAGTACTGAATGATACAGGAAGGAACACAACAGTGAGGACCCGCAGGAAACTCAGGTGTTCTTGGGGCAGGACGGAGTGCAGGAAGGGCTCAGCACTGAAGGAGATCTCTGGACACAAATCCAGCTGAAATCCCAGCATCCCAGGCTCCAAAAGCACCGAGAATGTGTGGAATGCCCTGGGCCTCGAGGCCACTTCACAGGACACTGACACAGAGCGAAGACCAGCCTGGTGAATGGAGAGAGAGGGAGAGACAGAGTGTGTTTCATCACACACCTCTCCCCTCCCAGTGTCAGGAGCAGCCATCGAGAGGGGCATCCAGAGAAAAGCCATGCAGCCATCACGCAATACTCACCGGTGACGGACATGAGGATATTGTTCAACACGAAGAGCCAGGAGCACCTGTGGGGAAGCAACTGGAAACAGAATGATCAGGAAATTAGCACCGAGCAATTCACCACATCCCCCTCATTCCCACTACTCTCTCTCTCTGTGTCTCTCTCTCTTTCTGTGCATCTCTCTCTCTTTCTCTCTATCTGTCTATCTCTCTCTCTTTGTCTCTCTGTGTATCGCTCTCTCTCCCTCTGTCTCTCTGTCTGTGTCTCTGTGTCTCTCTCTCTCTCTCTCTGTGTCTCTCTGTGTGTCTCTCTCTCTCTTTCTGTGTGTCTGTGTCTCTCTCTCTGTCTCTCTCTCTGTCTCTCTCTCTCTGTGCATCTCTCTCTATCTGTCTCTCTCTCTCTCTCTCTCTGTGTCTCTCTCTCTCTGTCTCTCTCTCTCTCTCTGTGCATCTCTCTCTCTCTATCTCTGTGTCTGTGTGTCTTTATCTGTCTCAACTTTTTTTCTCCACAACCTTTATCCCTCTCTCTCTTTCTTACTCATTCACTCTTCTTCTGTCTCCCTCTCTCTGCTCCTTTTTTTCTATCTATTTCATTCATTTTCACTCTCTTTCTCTGCCTGCGTGTCTCTTTCCCTGTCTATGTCTTTATCTCTCTTTCACTTTCTCTCTGTCTCACTCTTTATCACTTCGACTTTTTATCCCTCTCATTTATCTTTCTCATTCACTCTTTCTCTCTCCCTCTCTCTGCTTCTTTTTCCATCCTCTCTTCCTCACAGTCTGTCTCTCTCATTGACTTTCTCTGATTCTTTCTCTCTATCTTCATATATGTGTTTATCTCTCTCAGTATCTCTCTCTCTGTTTCAACTCTTCTCCTCCACAACCCTCATCCCTCTCTCTTTATTTCTCATTCACTCTTTCTATCTCTCCTTCTCTCTCCATCCTCTCTTCTGTACAGTCCGTCTCTCATTCACATTCTCTCTCTCTCTCTTTTTCACTCGTCTGTCTCTCGGTGTCTCTGTTTCTTCCTCCTGACGCTGAAATCAGTGACAGAGACTAATAGAGACACACAAACTGAAAGCTCAGAGGCTTGTCAATCCCAGACTGTGCTACATAAACCCGGTCTCACCCAGAACAAGATCTACCCCAACAATGTCACAGTGCACAACAGTATGGACCTTGTGGATGTGGTCCCATGGGGAACAGGGACAATGACAGGAAATAGGTCAACACAGTGATACAATGAAAAGTCAAACAGCCTCCTAGAGCTGGGAGTGTCTGTGTGTGTCTGTGTGTGTGTTTGTGTGTGTGAGAGAGTGTGTGTGTGTGTGTGTCTGTGTCTGTGTGAGTGTCTGTGTGTGTGTGTGTGAGTATGTGTGTGTGTGTTTGTGTGTGTGAGTGAGTGTGTGTGAGTGTGTCTGTGTGTGTGTGTGAGAGAGAGAGAGAGTGTGTGTGTGTGTGAGCGTGTGTGTGTGTGTGAGAGAGCGTGTGTGTGAGATTGTGTATGTGTGTATAAGTGTGTGTCTGTGTGTGTGTGAGATTGTGTATGTGTGTATAAGTGTGTGTGTGTGTGTGTGTGTGAGATTGTGTATGTGTGTATAAGTGTGTGTGTGTGAGATTGTGTATGTGTGTGTACAAGTGTGTGTGTGTGTGTTTGTGTGTGTGTGTGAGTGAGAGAGAGAGAGCGAGCCCTTACCCCAGTGAGAGTCAGGGATTTTAAGTAAAGCAAATAATAAATAATTTACCTTTTCTATTGTATCTTCATGGAGTTCATTTAGATTCAGGGTGTAGATTCCTTCTTCTGCACCCAGGATTAAATACTGATCTGGAGAGAGGGAACATAAATTAATCCCATTTCCCCACCTCAAGATATCCTAAACCTTCCAACATAGTGACCCTCCGACAGTGCCCGCTCCCTCAGCACTGACCCTCCGACAGTGCCCAATCCCTCAGCACTGACCCTCCGACAGTGCCCGCTCCCTCAGCACTGACCCTCCGACAGTGCCCAATCCCTCAGCACTGACCCTCCGACAGTGCCCGCTCCCTCAGCACTGACCCTTCGACAGTGCGGCGCTCCCTCAGCACTGACCCTCTGACAGTGCCCGCTCCCTCAGCACTGACCCTCGGACAGTGCCCACTCCCTCAGCACCGACCCTCCGACAGTGCCCGCTCCCTCAGCACTGACCCTCTGACAGTCCCCACTCCTTCAGGCACTGACCCTCCGACTGTGCCCGCTCCCTCAGCGCTGACCCTCTGACAGTGCGGTGGTCCCTCAGCACTGACCCTCTGACAGTGCCCACTCCCTCAGCACTGACCCTCCAACAGTGCCCGCTCCCTCAGCGCTGACCCTCTGACAGTGCGGTGGTCCCTCAGCACTGACCCTCTGACAGTGCCCACTCCCTCAGCACTGACCCTCCGACAGTCCCCGCTCCCTCAGCACTGACCCTCCGACAGTGCCCGCTCCCTCAGCACTGACCCTTCGACAGTGCGGCGCTCCCTCAGCACTGACCCTCGGACAGTGCCCACTCCCTCAGCACTGACCATCCAACAGTGCCCGCTCCCTCAGCACTGACCCTCCGACAGTGCCCGCTCCCTCAACTCTGACCCTCCGACAGTGTCCGCTCCCTCAGCAATGACCCTCCGACAGTGCCCGCTCCCTCAGCACTGACCCTCCGACAGTGCCCACTCCCTCAGCACTGACCCTCTGACAGTGCCCGCTCCCTCAGCACTGACCCTCCGACAGTGCCCGCTCCCTCAGCACTGACCCTCTGACAGTGCCCATCCCTCAGCACTGACCCTCTGACAGTGCCCATCCCTCAGCACTGACCCTCCGACAGTGCCCGCTCCCTCAGCACTGACCCTCTGACAATGACCGCTCCCTCACTGTTAAAATACTGGTAATTGACTAGTTTATGGGGCTTGTGTCTCACGTTAATGATGAATTCCTTAAAATAAATAAACTAAGTGAGATAGCCTTTCCAGAACCACGAGGAAATGTAATGTGTGTCTATCAAGTGACTTCAACGCATGGAGTGTCAATGGAATGTGATGCTCCTTATGTTCAGTTCCGAATAATCAAAGATCGGTTTGTGTTTGGAATTCAGAGACTGCATTTTTCCAACAATCTCGAGGAGATCGGATCGCAGTCAGACCCCAAGCATAGACTCTCATAGCAATCAGTTTTGTTTGAAAAGTGTTTCAGTGGCAAAGCAGTTAGAGAAATTCGGTCTGTGGAACATCAAACACAGAATTGTTTAGCTACAAAGCTGCAGGGTATCGCAAAGCACAGCAGGTTTAAACTGTCAGTTTTGATGGTATTCGTGTAAGAAAAATTCACAGTTTAAAGGACAGAGAGTGCGGAGAATTGGTTTGGTACAAATTGAGAATTTGATCTATGGGTTAATGCACTGTGGATTTGAATCTGTGTTAAGTGATGGTGTTAGAAAGATTAACAGCCACCTGTGCTTTTAAAATTTTGCTACTGCGTCACTAACATGTTTTTTGAAGTGTTTCCCCTTTTGTGGTATGAGCCTCTGTAGCTTTGTGTTTCAATGACTGGCCACCCAGTTAACGAAAGCAACATGATTTGTCGAGGCAGCTTTCACTGTGGGATCCAACTTCTCTGGTAACTACCGTCAGCTGGGATCCCCACGGACGTCAGGAGGGAGCATGAGGTGGAATTTTGCCCGTGGGTGTGCCAATTCTACGGTGGATGTTTTGTGGGAGCTGGTATGGGCATTTTGCAGGGTCCCGCCCTGAGCATCGCTTGCCATGAGCTGTAATGGGTTTTAACCCTGTGTTTCTCATCACCATTACCTCTAGTTTTTGGGTGGATCCAGGAGACAGAGCAGTTCAGCTTCAAAGGACAGCCATTGAACACCTTCGAGAAACAAGCCCCCATCTGTGAGATCAACAGAAAATATTTAGCACCCACAAAATCTCCTGAACTACTGCTGTCTTTAATTATCACGGTCACACCAAAAATGTGGGATTATTTTCCCCAATTATTTAACTGGACTGCTGGCTGGGCCCAGTATTTATTGCTCCCCCCGCCCCTAATTGCCCCCTTGAGCAGGTTGGGGGGAGCTGCCTTGTTGAACCGCTGCAGTCCATGTGCTGTGGGGTGACCCACAATGCCCCTTAGGGAGGGAATTCCAGGGATTCTGACCCAGCGACACTGAAGGAACGGCAATATATTCCCAAGTCGGGATGGTGAGGGGCTCGGAGGGGAAGGTGCAGGGGCTGCTGTTCCCATGAACCTGCTGCCCCTTGTCCTTCTGGATGGAAGTGGGTGGTGGGTTTGGAAGGTGCTGCCTGAGGGTCTTTGGTGAGTTTCTGCAGAGCACCTTGTAGATGGTACACACTGCTGCGACTGAGCATTGGTGGGTGGGGGGGGAGTGGGATGTTTGTGGATGTGGTGCCGATCGAGCGGGGGCTGCTCTGTCCTGGATGGTGTCGAGTTTCTTGAGTGTTGTTGGAGCTGCCCCCATCCAGGGGCAAGTGGGGGGTATTCCATCCCTCTCCTGACTTGTGCCTTGTAGGGGGTGGGACAGGCTTTTGGGGGTGGGAGGGAGTCAGGAGGGGAGTTACTCGCTGCAGAATCCCCGCCTTTGACCTGCTCTTGTAGCCGCAGTGTTTATGTGGTGAGTCCAGTTGAGTTTCTAGTCAATGGTAACCCCCAGGATGTTGATGGGCGGGGGGGGGACTCAGTGATGGGAACACCATTGAATATCAAGGGGCAGTGGTGAGATTGTCTCTTATCGGTGATGGGCATAGCCTGGCATTTGTTTGGTGTAAAATGTCACTTGCTACTTGTCAGCCTGAGCCTAGGTATTGTCCAGGTCTTGTTGCATGTGAACACGGACTGCTTCAGTATCTGAGGGGTCACGGATGGGACTGAACATCATGCAATCAACAGCGACCATCCCCATTTCTGGACTGTGCCAGTGAAAGGGCTATCAGTGTCAATCCATATGGTGCGTTCCTTGATGGTGGGAGGGCAGAAGGAGGGGGAATCAGAAACTGAACAGTATACTCGCTCCCAAGCACCCCCCAGCACCCCTGACACCCCCACACCCACCTCGCACCAGGGGCAAAACGTCGAGTGGCAGACCACAGGAAATTGGGGCACTGTTGGAGACCAAAATGGCAGGTGGACCAATGGGTCCCGTCCCGTTCTCTTGTCCTGGAGGAATGGGGGTCGGAACGGCTAGTGTCTTGTCACCACGGCCCAGTGGGGAGAGAGGGGGTGGGGCAGTCTGTACCCTGATAGATCGCCTGGGATCACACCCACTGGCTCCCAACCTCCATTCCAGCACCCCCCCTCCCCAGGCCCATGTCTCAGAGGCACCAGGGCATCACCTGGGAGCATCCTGCTCATGGGTAACACCAAACACATCAAACCTCATCACACAGCAGGAGCAAACCCAGCACCCACTGCCCCACACCCCTCAGCATTTCCCAATTCTGAGCCATTATCCAATTCCCCTCTCTCAGACAATCCCACTGAAGCTGCTTCCCGGCATTCCGATTCATACTCACATGGACCTTGGGAGTTGGGGGCAATCCGTGACAAATCTCTCTCTGGAAACGAATGGAGAATATTAAACTACACTGGAGCAGCACAGCTCCCAGCCATCCCACCTTCATCAAGGGTCCCAGAATCCGCCCAGCAGGATAGGGACAATGGGCCAGCTCTGTTTGTCATCACCCCAGCACACACTGTCAGTGGCTCTCACTCACTCACTCACACACACTCACTCACACACACACACACACACTTGTACATGCATTCACATTTCCATAGGATGTCACTCACTCTCACACACACACTTGCACATGTTCTCACTCACACACACACACACACACTTGCACACTCATTCACACACACACACACACTTGCACATGCATTCACATTTCCATAGGATCTCACTCACTCTCACACACACACTTGCACATGTTCTCACACACACACACACACACACACACACACACACACACTAGCACACGCATTCACATTTCCATAGGATCTCACTCACTCTCACACACACACACACACACACAAATGCACATGTTCACACACACACACACACACACACACACACACACACACACACACACACACTTGCACATGCACTCACACTGTCAGAGAATCTCACTCACTCTCACACATACTCACTTGCACACTCACTCGCGCATGCACTCACACTTTCCGAGGGTCTCACTCATACTCAGACACTTTCAGAGCCGTACCATGGAAAGGATATTATTAAACGAGAAAGGGTGCAGAAAATATCGACTAGGATGCCACTTGGAGTGGAAGCTTTCAGTTATAGGGAGAGGTTGGGTTGGGACTTTTTCTCTGGAGCGTAGGATACTGAGGATGACCTGATAAAGGTCTATAACACCATGAGAGGCATGGATAAGGGAGCTAACCAACAGCCTTTCCCCATTGTGGAGGGTCAAAAGCTAATGAGCAGGTTTAAGGTGAGAGGGAAAAGAAACAGAAGGGTCCAGAGGGCAATTGTTTCACACAGAGGGTGGTCACTGTCTGTGTGGAGTTTGCACATTCTCCCCGTGTCTATGTGGGGTTTCCTCCAGGTGCTCCAGTCTCCTCCCACAGTCAAAAGATGTGCGGGTTAGGGTGGGTTGGCCGTGCTAAATTGTCCCATAGTGCCCAGGGATGTGTGGGTTAGGGTGGGATTGGCCGTGCTAAATTGTCCCATAGTGTCCAGGGATGTGCAGGTTAGGTTGGGTTGGCCGTGCTAAATTGTCCCATAGTGTCCAGGGATGTGCAGGTTAGGGTGGATTGGCCGTGCTAAATTGTCCCATAGTGCCCAGGGATGTGCGGGTTAGGGTGGGTTGGCCGTGCTAAATTGTCCCGTAGTGCCCAGGGATGTGCGGGTTAGGGTGGGTTGGCCGTGCTAAATTGTCCCGTAGTGCCCAGGGATGTG
Organism: Stegostoma tigrinum; assembly: GCF_030684315.1. NCBI lineage: Eukaryota > Metazoa > Chordata > Chondrichthyes > Orectolobiformes > Stegostomatidae > Stegostoma > Stegostoma tigrinum. The sequence goes on from NW_026728250.1 coordinate 114,771, forward strand.
CGGGTTAGGGTGGATTGGCCGTGCTAAATTGTCCCGTAGTGCCCAGGGATGTGCGGGTTAGGGTGGATTGGCCGTGCTAAATTGTCCCGTAGTGTCCCGGGATGTGCAGGTTAGGGTGGACTGGCCGTGGGAAATTGTCCCGTAGTGCCCAGGGATGTGCAGGTTAGGGTGGGTTGGCCGTGCTAAATTGTCCCATAGTGCCCAGGGATGTGCAGGTTAGGGTGGATTGGCTGTGCTAAATTGTCCCGTAGTGCCCAGGGATGTGCGGGTTAGGGTGGATTGGCCGTGCTAAATTGTCCCGTAGTGCCCAGGGATGTGCGGGTTAGGGTGGGATTGGCCGTGCTAAATTGTCCCGTAGTGTCCCAGGATGTGCAGGTTAGGGTGGACTGGCCGTGCTAAATTGTCCCATAGTACCCAGGGATGTGCAGGTTAGGGTGGATTGGCTGTGCTAAATTGTCCCGTAGTGCCCAGGGATGTGCGGGTTAGGGTGGATTGGCTGTGCTAAATTGTCCCGTAGTGCCCAGGGATGTGCAGGTTAGGGTGGGTTGGCCATGCTAAGTTGTCCCGTAGTGCCCAGGGATGTGCAGGTTAGGGTGGATTGGCCGTGCTAAATTGTCCCGTAGTGCCCAAGGATGTGCAGGTTAGGGTGGGATTGGCCGTGCTAAATTGTCCCATAGTGCCCAGGGATGTGCGGGTTAGGGTGGACTGGCCGTGCTAAATTGTCCCATAGTACCCAGGGATGTGCAGGTTAGGGTGGATTGGCTGTGCTAAATTGTCCCGTAGTGCCCAGGGATGTGCGGGTTAGGGTGGATTGGCCGTGCTAAATTGTCCCGTAGTGTCCAGGGATGTGCGGGTTAGGGTGGATTGGCCGTGCTAAATTGTCCCGTAGTGTCCAGGGATGTGCGGGTTAGGGTGGGATTGGCCATGCTAAGTTGTCCCGTAGTGCCCAGGGATGTGCAGGTTAGGGTGGATTGGCCGTGCTAAATTGTCCCGTAGTGCCCAGGGATGTGCAGGTTAGGGTGGGTTGGCCATGCTAAGTTGTCCCGTAGTGCCCAGGGATGTGCAGGTTAGGGTGGATTGGCCGTGCTAAATTGTCCCGTAGTGCCCAAGGATGTGCAGGTTAGGGTGGATTGGCCGTGCTAAATTGTCCCGTAGTGCCCAGGGAGGTGCGGGTTAGGGTGGACTGGCCGTGCTAAATTGTCCCGTAGTGCCCAGGGAGGTGCGGGTTAGGGTGGACTGGCCGTTCTAAATTGTCCCATAGTGCCGAGGGATGTGCGGGTTAGGGTGGACTGGCCATCGGAAATGCAGGGATACAGGGATAAGGGGGATGGATCTGGGTGGGATGTTCTTCAGAGGGTTGGTGTGGACTAGATGGGCCGAATGACCTGCTTGCACACCGTTGGGATTCTCTGACCCGTGAATCACCAGCAAATGGGACTAGGTGAATTGCGAAAGCTGGGTGACGTGTGCAGGTTGGGCCGAAGGGCCTGTTTCCATGAAGTAGACATCAAGCAAAGACACAACGCTCATGTACAGACACGCCGTCTCTAAATCTCTCCAACCCCTCTGTCTGCCTCTCCCACCCTTAAAACCGATTTCTGTGACCTCTGGTCTCCCCCACCCTGATCTAGTGCAAGTCCTGTCTGACTGACGCTATTTGTGGGGGACGGTTAACTCTGTGCAAGGCCGGAGCTAAATGCAGGGAAGGATATTTGGGAAAGGAGGAGACTGTGAGGAAAAAGATGTCCCCCCAGATACACCCCGAACTACTGGGTTACTTACAGGCACTCCTAGCTCATCCAGTGGCACGGTCCCCTCAGACAGCCCGTGGGCCTGGGTAGCAGGCTCTGCCAGCCCAGTGGGCACAGTTCCCACTCTCCCTGCAAACACACATTCACAACAACATCAGCCAGTGTTCTGAAGGTCCCTCCCTTCCCCGCTCGAGTCAGTGAGGGGTTGGTCGGGGGGGGAGGGTGGTTGTTGGCGAAATGCTGGCCAGGCTGAGAGTGAGGGACTCCAACTCGCTCTCTTGCCCCACCTCCCCCATTCCAGGCTCAAGCTCCCAGCGAGACGATCGACCCCCGAATGGGTAAGGGAGCCCCCCCCGCATCCTGAATTGGACCCGGAGACGTGGGGGAGGGTCAGGAAATGTCACAGTGCAGGTAAATTCACAGCCCTCACCCCCAGACTCATGTTGCATGGGTACTGCCGAGAATACTAAGATCGGAGCAGATGGAATTCAAATACATGGAATAAATAAAGAAATGAGTCTTACCGTGATGGCGGCTATGACAAAACAAGGGGAGAAAGCTGTCAGTAACACAAACGGGCCTTCACTAACAGAGGCACAGTGTTGCAAGAACAAGGAGGTCAGACCTTGATCAGTTGGGCCGATGGGCCGAGGAGGGACAGATGGAGTTTAATTCAGATAAATGTGAGGTGCTGCATTTTGGAAAGGCACATCAGGGCAGGACTTATACACTTAAGGGTAAGGCCCTGGGGAGTGTTACTGAACAGAGAGACCTTGAGGAGCAGGTGCATAGCTCCCTGAAAGTGGAGTTGCAGGTAGACAGGGCGGGGAGGAAGGTGTTTGGGATGCTTCCCCTTATTGGTCAGTGCGTTGGGTACAGGGAGTTGGGAGGGTCATGTCGGAGTGGGGGGAGGGTGGTGGTACAGGACATTGGTTAGGGCCACTTCCGGAAAAGTGTGTTCAATCCCGGTCTCCCTGCTCCAGGAAGGATGTTGTGAAACTGGAAAGGGTTCAGAAAAGATTTACAGGGATGTTGGAGGGTTTGAGCTACAGGGAGGGGCTGAATGGTCTGGGGCTATTTTCCCTGGAGCGTCGGGAGCTGAGGGGGGGACCTTATAGAGGTTTATAAAACCATGAGGGGCATGGAGAGGGTGAATAGACAAGGTCTTTCCCCCCAGGGTGGGGGGAGTCCAAAACTAGAGGGGCACAGGCTTAAGGTGAGAGGGGGAGGATGTAAAAGGGACCTGAGGGGTAACTGTTTCACACAGAGGGTGGTGCGTGTATGGAATGAGCTGCCAGAGGAAGTGGTGGGGGCTGGTACAGTTACAGCATTTAAAAGGCATCTGGATGGGGACATGGATAGGAAGGGGTTAGAGGGATATGGGCCAAATGGGGCTGGATTGATTTAGGATATCGGGTCAGCATGGACGGGTTGGGCCGAAGGGCCTGTTTTCAGCTCTCTAAGGCTCTCGGTGCAGGTGTATAAGACACTGTGTTGTGTACGATTCTGGGCACGATATTATAGGAAAGAAGTAAAGAAGATTCCAAGAACAGTTCCAGGGATGAGAAACATCAGTGATGAAGATAGAACAGAAAGGTTGGGACTGTTCTTCGGAGAGACAATAAAGCGAAGAGGCAAACTGGTAGAGGTTTTCCAAAATCATGCAGGGCCTCGATAGAGAGTGGGTCGGGAGTTGCTGGAGGCAAAGATCACTAAATTAATGCAATTAACAAGAGAAGAAAAATTTTCACCCAGTATTAGTTACAGCCTGGGACGTCGTGTCTGAGAGTGTGGGAGGGGCAGGGTCACTCGGGGGGTAGGGTCTGGGATGTAGTGTCTGAGAGTGTGGGGGGAGCAGGGTCACTCGAGTGGGGAGGGTCTGGGACGTAGTGTCTGAGAGTGTTGGGGGGGCAGGGTCACTCGAGGGCGGAGGGTCTGGGACGTAGTGCCTGAGAGTGTTGGGGGGGCAGGGTCACTCGAGGGGGGAGGGTCTGGGATGTAGTGTCTGAGAGTGTGGGGGGAGCAGGGTCACTCGAGGGGGGAGGGTCTGGGATGTAGTGTCTGAGAGTGTGGGGGGGGCAGGGTCACTCGAGGGGGGAGGGTCTGGGATGGAACATTAGGGACGGGTGATCAATGCTAATCCCGGCAGCAATGGCCAGATTGTGTGAACCAATGTTTAAAATTCTGATAAAGCCGTGGTCACATGGAATGACAGGAGAAGTTTGGAGGGGGTGTGGGGCCTGAGTGGCCCCCTGCTGTTCCTGTCTGACAGGCTTGAGGAGGGGCTGAGTGGCCCCCAGCTGTTCCTGTCTGACAGGCTTGAGGAGGGGCTGAGTGGCCCCCAGCTGTTCCTGTCTGACAGGCTTGAGGAGGGGCTGAGTGGCCCCCTGCTGTTCCTGTCTGACAGTCTGGAGGAGGGGCCTGAATGGCCTCCTGCTGTTCCTGTCTGACAGGCTTGAGGAGGGGCTGAGTGGCCCCCAGCTGTTCCTGTCTGACAGTCTGGAGGAGGGGCCTGAGTGGCCCCGGCTGTTCCTGTCTGACAGGCTTGAGGAGGGGCTGAATGGCCTCCTCTTCCCCCCACGGAGAGCACAGTAAGAAGTTTATTTGCATACCTTGACCGTGATCCTGCGTGTTTGGGCTGGGGTGGGCCGTGCCAGGATGTGTAGCGTGACCAGAGCTCCCAGCCAGCGGCAGAGATTCCCTGGCACTGTGCTGGGAATCGGTCTGGCGTTCCGACTGTGAGACGCGCCTGATGGTGGAGTATCTGTCCGTGTTGTCGTGGATCTCCTCCGGCTGAGAGTCCAGTGCCAACTGCAAGCACAGAGAACAGGAGGGGGAAAGCAGTCAGTGCTGATGTCAGGGCTGAATGGCCTAAGGCTGAACTGAACAGGAGAGCAGGCTGTGACACCGACACCCGCTCAGTGGTCTTGGGGCGTTTGAGGTGCTGTCTGAACCATCGCAGCCAGTCGCTGAGTGTGGGCGTTGGGGGTCTAGGATGTGCCTTCACTCAACTCTCTACCTCTCTCCTTGCCTTACTGTTTCTGCTCGTGTCCTCTTTCATGGGAACTGCTCTCTTCCCCTCTCTCCCACTTTTCTCCTTCTCTCTATCTCTGTCACTTCCCCGGTGTTGACTTCTATTGTCCCCATGTGTCCATCCTTCACTCTCCCTCTGACACACTCCCTCTCTCTCTCTCTCTCTCAACACACTGCCTTCGTTCACTCACTACTGTCCTCTCTCCCTCAGTTATACTCAGGCCACTCTCGACCCTCTGTCTCCCCTTTGCGCTACTGAGGGAGGTGGCACTCTCAGAGAGTCAGTGCTGAGGAACCGGGCACTGTCGGAGGGTCAGTGCTGAGGGAGAGGGCCCTGTCGGAGGGTCAGTGCTGAGGGAGCGGGCACTGTCGGAGGGTCAGTGCTGAGGGAGGTGGCACTCTCAGAGAGTCAGTGCTGAGGAACCGGGCACTGTCGGAGGGTCAGT
>NW_026728250.1:127500-165005 GCF_030684315.1 Stegostoma tigrinum
TGTGTGTGTGTGTGTGAGTGTGTGTGTGTGCCTGTATGAGTGTGTGTGTGTGTGTGTGTGTCTGTGTGTGTGTGTGTTTGTGTGTGTGTGTGTGTCTGTGTGTCTGTGTGTCTGTGTGTGTGTGTGTGTGTGTGTGTGTGTGTGTGTGTGTGTGTGTGTGTGTGTGAGTGTGTGTGTGTGCCTGTATGAGTGTGTGTGTGTGTGTGTGTCTGTATGAGTGTGTGTGTGTGTTTGTGTGTGTGTGTGTGTCTGTGTGTCTGTGTGTCTGTGTGTCTGTGTGTCTGTGTGTCTGTGTGTGTGTGTGTGTGTGTGTGTTTGTGTGTGTGTGTGTGTCTGTGTGTCTGTGTGTCTGTGTGTGTGTGTGTGTGTGTGTGTGTGTGTGTGTGCGATCTTGCTGTGCATTAGGCTGCTGCACTTCGAGGACAATGTCATACACTGACTGCGAGGTATTTTTGTTATCAGCCAAAGATATTATCTTCGAACAGAGGGAAGCCATGTTCCTTACAGGCTGTCGTCAATCTCTTGTAGTTTCCAGTCCTCATCCTGGTTGGAATCCTGTGGAAAAGATAAAGTTGTCAGGGTCGGGATGAGAGCGGATTTGAAAAGCACAATCACTGGCCAGGCTTCTGCAAAGTGCTGGAAGACAGCACTGTCGGAGGATCAGTGCTGAGGGAGCGGGCACTGTCGGAGGGTCAGTGCTGAGGGAGCGGGCACTGTCGGAGGGTCAGTGCTGAGGGAGTCCTCACTGTCGGAGGATCAGTGCTGAGGGAGCAGGCACTGTCGGAGGATCAGTGCTGAGGGAGCGGGCACTGTCGGAGGATCAGTGCTGAGGGAGCGGGCACTGTCGGAGGATCAGTGCTGAGGGATCGGGCACTGTCGGAGGATCAGTGCTGAGGGAGCGGGCACTGTCGGAGGGTCAGTGCTGAGGGAGCGGGCACTGTCGGAGGATCAGTGCTGAGGGATCGGGCACTGTCGGAGGGTCAGTGCTGAGGGAGCGGGCACTGTCGGAGGGTCAGTGCTGAGGGAGCGGGCACTGTCGGAGGGTCAGTGCTGAGGGAGTGGGCACTGTCGGAGGATCAGTGCTGAGGGAGTGGGCACTGTCGGAGGGTCAGTGCTGAGGGAGTGGGCCCTGTTGGAGGGTCAGTGCTGAGGGAGCGGGCACTGTCGGAGGGTCAGTGCTGAGGGAGTGGGCACTGTCGGAGGGTCAGTGCTGAGGGAGCGGGCACTGTCGGAGGATCAGTGCTGAGGGAGCGGGCACTGTCGGAGGGTCAGTGCTGAGGGATCGGGCACTGTCGGAGGGTCAGTGCTGAGGGAGCGGGCACTGTCGGAGGGTCAGTGCTGAGGGAGCGGGCACTGTCGGAGGGTCAGTGCTGAGGGAGCGGGCACTGTCGGAGGGTCAGTGCTGAGGGAGCGGGCCCTGTCGGAGGGTCAGTGCTGAGGGAGTGGGCACTGTCGGAGGGTCAGTGCTGAGGGAGTGGGCACTGTCGGAGGGTCAGTGCTGAGGGAGTGGGCCCTGTTGGAGGGTCAGTGCTGAGGGAGCGGGCACTGTCGGAGGGTCAGTGCTGAGGGAGTGGGCACTGTCGGAGGGTCAGTGCTGAGGGAGCGGGCACTGTCGGAGGGTCAGTGCCGAGGGAGCGGGCACTGTCGGAGGGTCAATGCTGAAGGAGTGGGCACTGTCGGAGGGTCAGTACTGCGGGAGCGGGCACTGCTGGAGGGTCAGTACTGAGGGAGCGGGCACTGTCGGAGGGTCAGTGCTGAGGGAGCGGGCACTGTCGGAGGGTCAGTGCTGAGGGAGCGGGCACTGTCGGAGGGTCAGTGCTGATGGAGCGGGCACTGTCGGAGTGTCAGCGCCGAGGGAGCGGGCGCTGTCGGAGGGTCAGTGCTGATGGAGCGCCGCACTGTCGGAGGTTCAGTGCTGAGGGAGTGGGCGCTGTCGGAGGGTCAGTGCTGAGGGAGCAGGCACTGTCAGAGGGCGAGTGTTGAGGGAGCCGGCACTGTCAGAGGGTCAGTACTGAGGGAGTTGGCACTGTCAGAGGGTCAGTGTTGAGGGAGGCGGCACTGTCAGAGGGTCAGTGCTGTGGGAGGGGGCGCTGTCGGAGGGTCAGTGCTGAGGGAGTGGGCACTGTCGGAGGGACAGTGCAGAGGGTGCGCTGCACTGTCGGAGGGTCAGCACTGAGGGAGCGGGCACTGTCGGAGGGTCAGTGCTGAGGGAGCGGGCACTGTCGGAGGGTCAGTGCTGAGGGAGCGGGCACTGTCGGAGGGTCAGTGCTGAGGGAGTGGGCGCTGTCGGAGGGTCAGTGCTGAGGGAGCGGGCACTGTCGGAGTGTCAGCGCCGAGGGAGCGGGCGCTGTCGGAGGGTCAGTGCTGATGGAGCGCCGCACTGTCGGAGGTTCAGTGCTGAGGGAGTGGGCGCTGTCGGAGGGTCAGTGCTGAGGGAGCAGGCACTGTCAGAGGGCGAGTGTTGAGGGAGCCGGCACTGTCAGAGGGTCAGTACTGAGGGAGTCGGCACTGTCAGAGGGTCAGTGTTGAGGGAGGCGGCACTGTCAGAGGGTCAGTGCTGTGGGAGGGGGCGCTGTCGGAGGGTCAGTGCTGAGGGAGTGGGCACTGTCGGAGTGTCAGCGCCGAGGGAGCGGGCGCTGTCGGAGGGTCAGTGCTGATGGAGCGCCGCACTGTCGGAGGGTCAGTGCTGAGGGAGCGGGCACTGTCAGAGGGCGAGTGTTGAGGGAGCCGGCACTGTCAGAGGGTCAGTACTGAGGGAGTCGGCACTGTCAGAGGGTCAGTGTTGAGGGAGGCGGCACTGTCAGAGGGTCAGTGCTGAGGGAGTGGGCACTGTCAGAGGGTCAGTGCTGAGGGATCGGGCACTGTCGGAGGGTCAGTGCTGAGGGAGCGGGCACTGTCGGAGGGTCAGTGCTGAGGGATCGGGCACTGTCGGAGGGTCAGTGCTGAGGGAGCGGGCACTGTCGGAGGGTCAGTGCTGAGGGAGCGGGCACTGTCGGAGGGTCAGTGCTGAGGGAGCGGGCACTGTCGGAGGGTCAGTGCTGAGGGAGCGGGCCCTGTCGGAGGGTCAGTGCTGAGGGAGTGGGCACTGTCGGAGGGTCAGTGCTGAGGGAGTGGGCACTGTCGGAGGGTCAGTGCTGAGGGAGTGGGCCCTGTTGGAGGGTCAGTGCTGAGGGAGCAGGCACTGTCGGAGGGTCAGTGCTGAGGGAGTGGGCACTGTCGGAGGGTCAGTGCTGAGGGAGCGGGCACTGTCGGAGGGTCAGTGCCGAGGGAGCGGGCACTGTCGGAGGGTCAATGCTGAAGGAGTGGGCACTGTCGGAGGGTCAGTACTGCGGGAGCGGGCACTGCTGGAGGGTCAGTACTGAGGGAGCGGGCACTGTCGGAGGGTCAGTGCTGAGGGAGCGGGCACTGTCGGAGGGTCAGTGCTGATGGAGCGGGCACTGTCGGAGTGTCAGCGCCGAGGGAGCGGGCGCTGTCGGAGGGTCAGTGCTGATGGAGCGCCGCACTGTCGGAGGTTCAGTGCTGAGGGAGTGGGCGCTGTCGGAGGGTCAGTGCTGAGGGAGCAGGCACTGTCAGAGGGCGAGTGTTGAGGGAGCCGGCACTGTCAGAGGGTCAGTACTGAGGGAGTTGGCACTGTCAGAGGGTCAGTGTTGAGGGAGGCGGCACTGTCAGAGGGTCAGTGCTGTGGGAGGGGGCGCTGTCGGAGGGTCAGTGCTGAGGGAGTGGGCACTGTCGGAGTGTCAGCGCCGAGGGAGCGGGCGCTGTCGGAGGGTCAGTGCTGATGGAGCGCCGCACTGTCGGAGGGTCAGTGCTGAGGGAGCGGGCACTGTCAGAGGGCGAGTGTTGAGGGAGCCGGCACTGTCAGAGGGTCAGTACTGAGGGAGTCGGCACTGTCAGAGGGTCAGTGTTGAGGGAGGCGGCACTGTCAGAGGGTCAGTGCTGTGGGAGGGGGCGCTGTCGGAGGGTCAGTGCTGAGGGAGTGGGCACTGTCGGAGGGACAGTGCAGAGGGTGCGCTGCACTGTCGGAGGGTCAGCACTGAGGGAGCGGGCACTGTCGGAGGGTCAGTGCTGAGGGAGTGGGCGCTGTCGGAGGGTCAGTGCTGAGGGAGCGGGCACTGTCGGAGTGTCAGCGCCGAGGGAGCGGGCGCTGTCGGAGGGTCAGTGCTGATGGAGCGCCGCACTGTCGGAGGTTCAGTGCTGAGGGAGTGGGCGCTGTCGGAGGGTCAGTGCTGAGGGAGCAGGCACTGTCAGAGGGCGAGTGTTGAGGGAGCCGGCACTGTCAGAGGGTCAGTACTGAGGGAGTCGGCACTGTCAGAGGGTCAGTGTTGAGGGAGGCGGCACTGTCAGAGGGTCAGTGCTGTGGGAGGGGGCGCTGTCGGAGGGTCAGTGCTGAGGGAGTGGGCACTGTCGGAGTGTCAGCGCCGAGGGAGCGGGCGCTGTCGGAGGGTCAGTGCTGATGGAGCGCCGCACTGTCGGAGGGTCAGTGCTGAGGGAGCGGGCACTGTCAGAGGGCGAGTGTTGAGGGAGCCGGCACTGTCAGAGGGTCAGTACTGAGGGAGTCGGCACTGTCAGAGGGTCAGTGTTGAGGGAGGCGGCACTGTCAGAGGGTCAGTGCTGTGGGAGGGGGCGCTGTCGGAGGGTCAGTGCTGAGGGAGTGGGCACTGTCGGAGGGACAGTGCAGAGGGTGCGCTGCACTGTCGGAGGGTCAGTGCTGAGGGAGCGCTGCACTGTCGGAGGGTCAGTACTGAGGGAGCGGGCACTGTCGGAGGGTCAGTGCTGAGGGAGCGGGCACTGTGGGATGGTCAGTGCTGAGGGAGCGGGCACTGTCGGAGTGTCAGTGCTGAGGGAGCGGGCACTGTCGGACGGTCAGTGCTGAGGGAGCAGGCACTGTCGGAGGGTCAGTGCTGAGGGAGGGGGCACTGTCGGAGGGTCAGTGCTGAGGGAGGGGGCACTGTCGGAGGGTCAGTGCTGAGGGAGTGGGCACTGTCGGAGGGTCAGCGCTGAGCGTGTGGGCACTGTCGGAGGGTCAGCGCTGAGCGTGTGGGCACTGTCGGAGGGTCAGTGCTGAGCGTGTGGGCACTGTCGGAGGGTCAGTGCTGAGGGAGTGGGCGCTGTCGGAGGGTCAGTGCTGAGGGAGTGGGCGCTGTCGGAGGGTCAGTGCTGAGGGAGCGGGCGCTGTCGGAGGGTCAGTGCTGAGGGAGCGGGCGCTGTCGGAGGGTCAGTGCTGAGCGTGTGGGCACTGTCGGAGGGTCAGTGCTGAGCGTGTGGGCACTGTCGGAGGGTCAGTGCTGAGCGTGTGGGCACTGTCGGAGGGTCAGTGCTGAGCGTGTGGGCACTGTCGGAGGGTCAGTGCTGAGGGAGTGGCACTGTCGGAGGGTCAGTGCTGAGCGTGTGGGCACTGTCGGAGGGTCAGTGCTGAGCGTGTGGGCACTGTCGGAGGGTCAGTGCTGAGGGAGTGGCACTGTCGGAGCTGCTGTCTTTCAAACTGCACATTAAATTGAGAGCTATCTGCCCTCTTGTCGTGTCGGTTGTGCAAAAGATCCCACGGCCGCGACTGGAAGTAGAGCAGGTTGGTGGGGAGGGGTCCTCAGTCCACTATTTTCCCCTTAACCAACAGCTGACCAGTCGAAGCTGCAATTACATTCAGTCAACCCATTCGGCCCATTTACTCACCACCGTGCTCTCCGGCTCCGTCTCCTTCCTTATTGGCCGACCAAACTGTACCTGACGGACTGGGTAGAAACAAAATTAATTATAGTCCTTCGCCTGACACCTCCCCTTCCCCTGCCCTGTAACGCCCTACGCCCATTCCCTATCACTGTCACCCCCTACACCCCCTCCCTATCTCTGTCACCCCCTACACCCCCTCCCTATCACTGTTACCCCCTACACCCCCTCCCTATCACTGTTACCCCCTACACCCCCTCCCTATCACTGTCACCCCCTCCCTATCTCTGTAACCCCCGACACCCCCTCCCTATCACTGTCACCCCCTACACCCCCTCCCTATCTCTGTAACCCCCCACACCCCCTCCCCATCTCTGTAACCCCCCACACCCCCTCCCCATCTCTGAAACTCCCCACACCCCATCCCTATCTCTGTAACCCCCCACGCCTCCTCATCTCTGTAACCCCCTACACCCCCTCCCTATCTCTGTAACCCCCCACACCCCTTCCCCAGCCCTGTAACGCCCTACACCCCCTCCCTATCATTGTAACCCCCTACACCCCCTCCCTCTCTTTGTAACCCCCTACACTCCCTCCCCATCTCTGTAACCCCATACATCCCCTCCCTATCTCTGTAACCCCCATACCCCCTCCTTATCTCTGTAACCCCCTATATCCCCTCCCTATCTCTGTAACCCCCTACACCCCCTCCCTATCTCTGTAACCCCCTACACCCCCTCCCTATCTCTGTCACCCCCTACAACCCCTCCCTATCTCTGTAACCCCCTATATCCCCTCCCTATCTCTGTAACCCCCTATACCCCCTTCCTATCTCTGTAACCCCCTACACCCCCTTCCTATCTCTGTAACCCCCTACAACCCCTCCCTATCTCTGTCACCCCCTGCAATCCTGACCCCTCGAGCATCCCGATTGCTATGGCTCCACCAGTGGGGCCTGACCTCTCGAGTATCCTCCCCCCCCACCACCCACCCCGACCCTCTCTGTCTCTGTCCTTCCCCTCCTTTAAGGTGGACCCCCAAACTCGTCCCAGTACCTGAGCCGTTTTCTCCTGAGGTAGCTCAGGCTCCTATCTGGCCTGATGGACTGCGCTGGGAAGGGGTCCTGCGTGAGACTGCGCTTGTGTTGAAGTTGCAGATGGTGGATGTTTGTTGAGTACGCAAAATCCGTTCCACTCTGCTACCCTTGTCTCCTCAGCCCCCTTCTTGATGTTTGCCCCTCCACTGAATCCCCAGCGATAACCGACGAAAATATCCCACAGTTACTCTCCCTCTGGCCAGAGGGAGGCAAGGAACTTACACTGGATCTCGGAGTTTGTCCTCTCTGCTCTCATGTGTCCCCCCAGCGAGTGGATTTTGTCGGGATAAGTATCACAAGGCTGGAAGGGAACGACAAGTTGAGACTCTGGAATATTGTCCAACATGGAAGCCTCTCACCATCGTGACTCCTGGGTCCCCCTACACCAGCTACAGAATCGGACGTCTCTGTCAGCAGTTCAGGGCCGAGCTATCAGTCCTGAGGCCAGTATTTATCGCTCAAGCAACATCACTGAAAACAGAGACAACGCGGTGTGGAGCTGGATGAACACAGCCGCCAAGCAGCATCAGAGGAGCAGGAAGGGTGACGTTTCGGGCCTAGACCCTTCTTCAGAAATATCAGCTTTCCTGCTCCTCTGATGCTGCTTGGCGGCTGTGTTCATCCAGCTCTACACCTTGTCATCTCAGATTACTATCTCTGAAAACAGATGATCTGGGTCATTCCCGCTTTGCTCTGTGTGTGTGTGTGTGTGTGTGTGTGTGTGTGTGAGAGCGTGTGTGTGTGTGTGAGCATGTGAGTGTGGGTGTGAGAGTGCATGTGGGTGTGTGTGAGTGTGAGTGTGTGTGAGTGTGTGAGCGTGTGTGTGAGTGTGAGTGTGTGAGTGTGAGCATGTGAGTGTGGGTGTGAGAGTGCATGTGGGTGTGTGTGAGTGTGAGTGTGTGTGAGTGTGTGAGCGTGTGTGTGAGTGTGAGCGTGTGTGGGTGTGAGAGTGCGTGTGGGTGTGTGGGTGTGAGAGTGCATGTGGGTGTGCGTGAGTGTGTGTGTGTGTGTGTGAGTGTGAGTGTGAGTGTGTGAGCGTGTGTGGGTGTGAGAGTGGGTGTGTGGGTGTGAGAGTGCATGTGGGTGTGCGTGAGTGTGTGTGTGTGTGTGTGTGTGTGTGTGAGTGTGTGAGCGTGTGTCGGTGTGTGTGAGTGTGAGTGTGAATGATCTTGCTGTGCGACAATTGACTGCTGTGTTTCCCTCAATCCAACAGACACCGCTGATCAGATAGCGAGGCCCTCACTGGCCATTGAGCTCTGGGATGTCCTGAGGTGGGGAAAGGGAAGTGGGAACCTTGACAGAGTCTGACTGTCCACCCGTTTCGAGCTCTCTGTCGGTCTCAGGTATATCTCTACCTCTTCTCTCCATAACTTGCTCTGCCTATCTCTCCCTGTCCAACCCTACCTCTGTCTCTCCTTATCTCTCCCTCTCTCCATATCTCCCTCTCCCTACCTCTGTCTCTCCCTACCTCTATCTCTCTCTCTCAAATATATTTCTATATCACCTTCTCTCACCATGTCTGACCCTACCTACCTCTGTCTCTCCGTATCTTTCCCTCTCTGTCCCAGTCTTTTACTTCATTTTCTGCACCTATCTCTTTCTCTCCTTCTGCCACTCTCTCCCTCCATCTTCCTCTCTGTGCATCTCTCTTCCCCGTCTCTGCCTCTCCTCTCTCTGGCTACTTGTCAATCAGTTTCTAACCCAACTGCTCTTACACCGTCCGTAAACGGGAGAAACCTGTCTATTTCAGGTAGAACGACAGCATTTGAGCATCCAGAAGAGAGGGCTTTCACAGCTGCAGTGAATGCTGGGAGAGCTGCTTTTCTGTCAACGTCTATCATTCACTCAACAGGAAGGAGAACCAGCGTGAAATTCTCCAACGTGATCAAAAACATCCCTCAGCACTGACCCTCCCTCCGACAGTGCGCACTCCCTCAGCACTGACCCTCCGACAGTGCGCACTCCCTCAGCACTGACCCTCCGACAGTGCCCGCTCTCTCAGCACTGACCCTCCGACAGTGCCCGCTCCATCAGCACTGACCCTCCGACAGTGCCCACTCCCTCAGCACTGAGCCACCCTCTGACAGTGCCCGTTCCCTCAGTACTGAACCTCCGACAGAGCTCTCCCTCAGCACTGATCCTCTGACAGTGCCCGCTCCCTCAGCACTGACCCTCCGACAGTGCCCGCTCCCTCAGCGCTGACCCTCCGACAGTGCCCGCTCCCTCAGCACTGACCCTCCGACAGTGCCCCCTCCCTCAGCACTGACCCTCTGACAGTGCACGCTCCATCAGCACTGACCCTCTGACAGTGCACGCTCCATCAGCACTGACCCTCTGACAGTGCACGCTCCATCAGCACTGACCCTCTGACAGTGCCCGATCCCTCAGCACTGACCCTCTGACAGTGCCGTCTCCCTCAGCACTGACCCTTTGACAGTGCCCGCTCCCTCAGCACTGACCCTCCGACAGTGCCCACTCCCTCAGCACTGACCCTCCGACAGTGCCCTCTCCCTCAGCACTTACCCTCCAACAGTGCCCGTTCCCTCAGCACTGAGCCTCCCTCTGACAGTGCCCGCTCCCTCAGCACTGACCCTCCGACAGTGCCCTCTCCCTCAGCACTGACCCTCCGACAGTGCCCTCTCCCTCAGCACTGACCCTCCGACAGTGCCCGCTCCCTCAGCGCTGACCCTCCGACAGTGCCCGCTCCCTCAGCACTGACCCTCCGACAGTGCCCGCTCCCTCAGCACTGAGCCTCCCTCTGACAGTGCCCCCTCCCTCAGCACTGACCCACTGACAGTGCACGCTCCATCAGCACTGACCCTCTGACAGTGCCCCCTCCCTTAGCACTGACCATCCAACAGTGCCCGTTCCCTCAGCACTGAGCCTCCCTCTGACAGTGCCCACTCCCTCAGCACTGACCCTCTGACAGTGCCCACTCCCTCAGCACTGACCCTCTGACAGTGCCCACTCCCTCAGCAGTGACCCTCCGACAGTGCCCACTCCCTCAGCACTGACCCTTTGACAGTGCCCCCTCCCTCAGCACTGACCCTCTGACAGTGCCCACTCCCTCAACACTGACCCTACGACAGTTCCCCTCCCTCAGCACTGACCCTCTGACAGTGCCCGCTCCCTCAGCACTGACCCTCCGACAGTGCCCCCTCCCTCAGCACTGACCCTCCGACAGTGCCCTCTCCCTCAGCACTGATCCTCTGACAGTGCCCGCTCCCTCAGCACTGACCCTCCGACAGTGCCCTCTCCCTCAGCACTGATCCTCTGACAGTGCCCGCTCCCTCAGCACTGACCCTCTGACAGTGCCCCCTCCCTCAGCACTGACCCTCCGACAGTGCCCCCTCCTGAAATGTGATTCTTGGGTCCCCGGCCCCTGGGCTTTAGTCTGAGGGGCAGGAAGTTGCCCAATCGGGTGGCAGACTCAGGGCTCTGCCCATCACCCCTCAGCTGACACTGAGATGGGCGTGTACAGCAGTTGTGGCTGGAACCTAAGGGGCCGAAGCCGTTTCCCTGAGGAAAGGGTACCTCCAAATCGCTGTCGTCTGCAGGCAGCGGTGCACTGGTGTCAGGATTGTTGAATTTGTCCAGTAGTTCGATCCCCTGGATCCGGCTCAGGGCCTGGTTGGCAAATGGGTGCTGCCGAGAAAACACACCACGGTCACTGCAGACTGGTTTATTACTTCGGAAGAAGCTTGGTGGGGCGGTGGAGTGGGGGCAGGGGTTGCCGTGTTGGGCTAACTATCAGGAATCCATCAGAGGAGAAGGGCCGAGTGGCCCACTCCAGCCCCTGTGGACCTATTCTCTGCCCGATGCACGTTCCTGAGCCCTTTGGCTCGAAGCATCAAGTCTTCCAGCACGGGAGGATGCCATTCAGCCCATCAATCCTGACCAGCCCTTCGAAATACATCTCCATTTAATCCCAGCCCTCATTCCCAAACAGCTCCCTTGTGAATTCCTCCTTTCCAAATGCACCCCCCCGACTTTTGAAAGCTCCTGTTGAATCTGCTGCACCTTCCCCCACCCCACCCTTTCCCAGGTCACAGCAACCCACAGCTTCAAATAAAACATTCTACCCAGCAGCCGCCCCCCCCCCCCCCGCCCCGTCCCCTCACAACCTCTCCACCCACCTCAGGCTCTGTTCTCGATTCTCTGGTGACCGAACCTCCTGCTGCCGAGGACAGTTTCTCCCTCATTGACCCGAACCCCTCCGCGATTCCGAACGCCTGGTCTCAGTCTCTCTGGGGAAACGATCCCTGCTTCTCCGGTCTCTCCCCGCACTCGACGAACCACCCCCGGCCCTGTTCCAGTAAATCCCCCTCGAAACCCACTCTCCAAGCGATTTGAGGTGTTTGGATCGGTGGGACGAGGATGTAAACGTTGGGGGGGGGGTGGCGTGGGGCGACTGTGGGCGTTGAGATACTCCATCCTGGCCCACCCTATCTGCTTCCTGATTTGGGATTGGGAAGTCCCACTGCCTGGATTAGACCAGGCATCTCTTAAGTTCTGGATCCCGCACCTCCCCTCCTCCGATTCCAGTGTCTTTGATAGACATCTTGGCTAAAAGCCAGATAACAAGGTGTGGAGCTGGATGGACACAGCAGGCCGAGCTGCATCAGAGGAGCAGGAAAGCTGACGTTTCAGACTGAAGAAGGGTCTAGGCCGGAAACATCAGCTTTCCTGCTCCTCTGATGCTGCTGGGCCTGCTGTGTCCATCCAGCTCCACACCTTGTTATCTCAGATTCTCCAGCATCTGCAGTTCCCACTATCTCTTGGCTCAATGCTGTTCCTTTCTCTTCAGTGCAACCCTCCGTTGAAGGTTATCCACAATACCCCATTACCTGGAGCAGTTTCTCGGCTGTAGGCCTCTTCTTGGGATTTTTCCTCAGGCTCATCTTGATGAAGCTGTGACACTCAGAGGACCTAAGGGCAGAGGCAGGAGGAGGTGATGGAGGGGGGATGGTTGCAATTTCCTTTACCTGCTTTAGGAGGTGCATGCGCACTGCCAGGGAGTGTCAGCACTAAGGGCCCAAATCCCCACCCAGACCAGGGCTGGGGGGGTGGGGGGAGAGGTGTATGCGGCAAGGCGAACGTGACGGCTACATCAGTTGACCAGCTGCTCTCGACGGAAGGGGCTCTGCCATTCTGCTTTCGTGTCTGGGTCCACATGTGACTCCCGTTCATCCACCACCACCCCCCCCCCCCCCCACACTTCCCACACTCCAGTGGATGACTCTGAACTTCCCCACCTCCCCCCTACTCTGTCAGTTACTTTGAAATTGTTACTTCACCCCCCGGTCCCCACTTAAGGAGTAACTGGGGCGATGGGCACCAAGTGGGGGTATTCACAATAAATGCCGACTTTGCCAGCAAGGCCAAAGTAGCTCTACAAACCTCGATTCTTTGCAGAACTGCAGGGCTGAGAGACCTGGCTTGTCAACAGCGATGGGCTTCACTTCCTGCCCCTCCATCCCTGCCACTCCTCAACATACAGTGAGGCACACTTACCATTTTAATTTATCTTTCAGTTTTGGAGGCTGGAAATTACTTTTTGACATTAACATCAAGGCCCTAGAGGAACAGGAGGAGAATGAGACACATTTTAGACCCCTTGATAGGTTCTCGCACTTGGAATTATTGAAAACGAATTTCATTCAGAAGTGCGTGCAAGTTGCCGATGAGGTTTGGGATGAGTTGGGCCAGAGTTTGGTTGGAATGTGTTGTGTTAGGGTGAGGTTGGTTTGAGTCGAGAAGAGTTGTGATGGAGTTCACATGGACTGAGCTCATTTGGGTTGGGTTGCGTTCGGTCAAGTTGGCTTACACTTTGTTATCTCGAGTTGAGGTTAGCTGCGTGGCACTGAGTTAAGTTGGGTCAAGCTGGATTGAACTGGGTTGAGTTGGCTTTGGTGAGATGGTTTTGGGTTGTGCTGGGCTGTGATGGAGTTGTCTTAAGCTGGCTGAGGCGAGTTTGGAAATGTCGAATCAGGTCGTGAAGTTGTGAATTAATAATTCAGCTTATTTATGTTGGGTTTCATTACCCTGGGTTGGGTTGAGTGAGGGCGGGATGGGTTGAGATGGGCGGGGAGGGGTTGAGTTAGGGTGAGATGGGTTGAGTTAGGGTGGGACGGGTTGAGTTAGGGTGGGATGGGTTGAGTTAGGGTGGGATGGGTTGAGATGGGGGGATGGGTTGAGTTAGGGTGAGATGGGTTGAGTTAGGGTGGGACGGGTTGAGTTAGGGTGGGATGGGTTGAGTTAGGGTGGGATGGGTTGAGATGGGGGGATGGGTTGAGTTAGGGTGGGACGGGCTGAATTAGGGTGGGACGGGTTGAGTTAGGGTGGGACGGGTTGAGTTAGGGTGAAATTGGGATAGGATGGGTTGGGTTGAGCTGGGCTGGGATGGCTTGAGCTGGGATGGGATGGGTTGAGCTCGGATGGATTGGGATGGGATGGGTTGAGCTGGGATGGGATGGGTTGAGCTGGGATGGATTGGGATAGGATGAGTTGAGCTGGGATGGATTGGGATGGGATAGGTTGAGCTGGGATGGCTTGAGCTGGAATGGATAGAGAGGATAGTTAAGGGTACCCTTTGGGTTTATGTCGTGAAGGTCCCAGAGAGGTATTATCGTGCACATTGGTTACTCTATCCTCACCTCATGGGGTGCAGGTCAAACATTGGAGGTTGCAACTCAGCCAGTTCGATAGCTGTGATCCCAACGGCCCAAATATCACACTGCTGATTGTAACCCCCCTTCTTCTCCACAGCTGCCACTTCTGGTGCCATCCTGAGAGCAAAACAAGACAGACATTAACATGTTGGAGCAGGGACAGGACCCAAAAGTTTCTGACGAGAGAGTGAATACTCAGAACACAACCGGGCATCTGAATGCTGAACCTCACTCATTATCAGCATCTGATTCACAAATCTGTCTCTACGTCAAAAAGATCTGGGTCCAATGACAGGCTCCCCCCCCCCCGATGTCCCCCGCACCACCCATCAACACCCTACAGACTGGCCGATCACCCAGACAAGCCACAGTGGGTGTTGGAAACAGATACAGTCAATAAAATGTTTCAGACCACCTCCAGAGCCCGCGAGAGAAAAGATCGATCCCCAAAATGGACTAACATTTTCCCAAAGCAGGACAGCATTGACCCTCTGGCAGTGCCCGCTCCCTCAGTGCTGACCCTCCGACAGTGCCCGTTCCCTCAGCAATGACGCTCCGACAGTGCCCGCTCCCTCAGCACTGACCCTCTGACAGTGCCCGCTCCCTCAGCACTGACCCTCCGACAGTGCCCGCTCCCTCAGCACTGACCCTCCGACAGTGCAGCGCTCCCTCAGCGCTGACCCTCCGAGAGTGCGGGTGCCTGTAGTTATCGAGGTGTATTTGGCGAGGTGTGTATGATTTACCAGTATGGTGTACCAATGAAAGACTTCCTCTTGCCCACTGATGCTGTTAGTTCCGCTGAAACACCGAAATCCGCTGTGAATGGAGAGAGACAGAGAGTCACTTCCTTTGAGCCCAACAGGTGCCATCTGACAATCTGTGACCCACTGCACCCCCCCGGCCAAATGTCAGTTTCACTCCCCCTCCGCACCTCATGTTTCAGTTTTACTTTTCTAACACCACCTGCTCATCCTGTTTGACCCTCCTTCGAAAACATCCTTCCTGTGTCCATCTTCTCCAGGCTCTACCTCCTTCAATCAATCAGCCCCTTCTCTCTTCTCAGCTCCAGGGGTCTGTGTGACCTATCCCCGCGAGACAACCCACTCAATCCTGGTGCTAAGATAACGCGGTGTGGAGCTGGAGGAACACAGCAGGCCGAGCAGCATCAGAGTTTGACGTTTCGGGTCAAGACCCTTCTTCAGACAATCCTGGTGTAAATTGAGAAAACCCATCCTCTGAACAGCTGTCCAACATACTCCCCTCCTTCCTTCAGGAAGGACACCGATACTGAGCAATCTATTTGTATTATGAAGGTAACGATCTCTATCTCTCTCTCTCTCTCAACGTCAGTCAAACTAAACAGCTGGTCTTCAGCTTCAGGAATAGAGGATGAGGGCACACCACTGCCTGCGTCGTTGGAGCTGAGTTGGACGGGGTTGATGGGGTCCAGTTCCTCACCAACAACCTGACCTGGACCTGCCAGTGAGGAAAGCACAGGCAGCCCTGTTCCGTCATTGGCGGGGGGGTGGGGAAGGAAGATGGGCCCCTCCATAAGGGCCCTCGTCAATTTTTACTGATACAGAAAGCGTTCTATCCCAGAGCATAACGGCCTGCTTTGCCCGTTAGAAACCACAGAGAGATGTAGACACAGCCCCGACCATCAGAGAAACCAACCTCCCATCTATTGGCTCCACCTGCACAGCTCGCCGCCTGAGAAAGACAGCCGTTATCGTCAAAGCGCCCTCCCGTCCCTGTTGCCATCTCTTCCGACCTCGGGCAGGAAATGCAGAAGCGTAAACACAGGCGCCAACAGCTTTGAAGATTACAAAGTGTGGAGCTGGATGAACACAGCAGGCCAAGCAGCATCTCAGGAGCACAAAAGCTGACGTTTCGGGCCTAGACCCTTCATCAGGGAGGGGGATGGGGAGAGGGAACTGGAATAAATAGGGAGAGAGGGGGAGGCGGACCGAAGATGGAGAGAAAAGAAGATAGATAGAGAGGAGAGTATAGGTGGGGAGGTAGGGAGGGGATAGGTCAGTCCAGTCAAGGAGGTGGGATGAGGTTAGTAGGTAGATGGGGGTGCGGCTTGGGGTGGGAGGACGGGACAGATGGGAGGAAGAACAGGTTAGGGAGGCAGGGATGAGCTGGGCTGGTTTTGGGATGCAGTGGGGGGAGGGGACGAGCTGGGCTGGGTTTGGGATGCAGTGGGGGGAGGGGACGAGCTGGGCTGGTTTTGGGATGCAGTGGGGGGGGACGAGCTGGGCTGGTTTTG
The DNA here is from genome assembly GCF_030684315.1 of Stegostoma tigrinum. NCBI lineage: Eukaryota > Metazoa > Chordata > Chondrichthyes > Orectolobiformes > Stegostomatidae > Stegostoma > Stegostoma tigrinum. The sequence continues at coordinate 143,204 of NW_026728250.1, forward strand.
GGATGCAGTGGGGGGGGAGGGGACGAGCTGGGCTGGTTTTGGGATGCAGTGGGGGGGGAGGGGACGAGCTGGGCTGGTTTTGGGATGCAGTGGGGGGGAGGGGACGAGCTGGGCTGGTTTTGGGATGCAGTGGGGGGAGGGGACGAGCTGGGCTGGTTTTGGGATGCAGTGGTTGGCGGGGGGGGGGGGGGTGGATTTTGAAGCTGGTGCCAACAGCGCTTCCCTGCTGCTGCTAGGCCTCTCCGATGACAAATCTCACGTCGATGTCTGTGCACTCTCTCTGCAGGTGTAAGCCTGCATTCCTCGCTCCGTTCTATCCCCCGTTTGACCTTCGTGTGGAAGGATCTGCCTGTACTGCACGCAAAACAAAACTTTCTGCTGTATTGAGGTACGTGTGACAACAATAAATCAAATCACATCAAAATATTGGTCCCGCGTATAGAACTGGTGCAAAGCATCATTATTCAGATCCTGCTGCCTGGGAGAAAAGTGCCCCTGTGATCTGCCCAGCTACATGTTCGATCCCACCCTCGGGTTTACAATTCAGAGAGCGCTGACACAAAATTAATGCCACCTCCCGTTACTGCACACAGACACACACCTTCCCCCCTACCTCGCCAACGATGAGACGTTGGCTTGTTCCCATGTGTATCTCACCTAGCTTGACGTCCCCTTGATCAGTCAGCAGAATATTCGCTCCCTGTGGGAAAGGGTCAGAGCAGAGGACAATGTTAAAAAGCAGGAGGTTTGACCGGGACGTTTCATGCCCGCGTTCAGAGGCCCCACCTCCCCCGCATCACCCCATCCCACCCCCCAACTTCCACTTACCGGACCTCGGGCTCTCGTTAACAGCACAGGATGCAGCCCCCCACGTCAGAGATGCCCTCAGCCGGCCCGGAGAGGGCTCAGGTGAGAGGATACCCATCGATCTCTTCCAGTGCCAGCCTCATGCCAGGACAGGCGAGGGCACCCACCGGGAAGAGAGTTTGGCAGATAATGTTATCACACTTCCTCAGATGACTCCTGGGAACATTGTCTGTAGGTTGCACAGTTTTAAACGGAAGTGGGGGGGGGGGCTCGGGAAGTTTTTACCAGGACGTTGCTGGATAGGCTCGGGGCATCTGTCACTTGAGCACTGGGAGGTTTCTAATGGAGAGGTTTATAATCACAAGGGTTGTGGGTAAGGTGATGGTCCTTCCCCAGGGTGGGGGTTCCCCAAACTAGAGGGCGTAGACTTCAGGTGAGAGGAGAAAGTGACCTTTTTCACACATAGAAGGTGGTTCGAACTCCCAGACGGAGAGATAAATGTTGTAAACAGTTGTATCCTTTATAAGGATAACTACATGAAGTGGAAAGTTTTCGAGGGATACGGGCCTAACGCAGGCGAATGGGATTAGTTTAGTTCAGGAAAGCTGGTCAGCGCGGAGCAGTTAGACCCAAGGGCCTGTTACATGCAGTGTGACTCTAAGAAGCATGTTCTTGTGTCATGGGGCAACTGAGTGGGCACAGTGGCTCAGCGGACTGCAGCCTCACGGCGCCAGGGACCCAGGTTCGATTCCCACCCTCGGGTGACTGTCTGTGTGGGAGTTTGCACATTCTCCCCGTGTCTGCGTGGGTTTCCTCCGGGTTCTCCGGTTTCCTCCCACAGTCTGAAGAATGTCCAGGGATGTGCGTGTCCAGTGGGATGGCCATGATAGAAGCAGGATTACAGGGATTGGGCTGGGCCGGGCAGCTCTGCAGAGGGTCAGTGTGGTCTGGATGGGCTGAAAGGCCTCTTCCTGCGCTGCGAGGATGCTATGTTGTCTTCTCCCTGCGCCCCCCCCCCCATCAAACACTCCCAGGGACAGGGACAGCACGGGGTTAGATACAGAGTAAAACTCTCTCTACACTGTCCCCCATCAAACACTCCCAGGGACAGAGGCAGCACGGGGTTAGATACAGAGTAAAACTCTCTCTACACTGTCTCCCCCATCAAACACTCCCAGGGACAGGGACAGCACGGGGTTAGATACAGAGTAAAGCTCGCTCTACGCTGTTCCCCCCCCACCATCCTGCACTGTAAGGATGCTAGGAGGAGGCCATTCAGCCCTGCAAGGCTGCTCTACTATCCAATCTGAAAATCTGTCCCTGTTTTCTCACCCTAATCCTCAAGGCCTTCACCTTGGGAAAAGGTGGCTCTCTTTCTCGAACATATCCAATGACCCTCCATCCGCAGCATTCAGTCAGAGAGAATTCCAGAGGCTGACACCCTCTTGTGTGAACGAACCTTTCCTCATCTCCGTCTTAAATGGTCAACCCCCCCCCCTCCCCACCCCCCCCCACCCCCATATTGTGAGACAGTGACCCCCAGGTCATAGACTCACAATAAGACTCCAGGCTGCATTCACTTGGCAAGAGACACATTTATCTGTGAAAGGGACAATAATGCTCGATGAACGGTTCCCAGAGAGTTTTGGTTCAAGACAGATTGGAGAAGGGGTCAGAAGGTCCAGAACTGTCACTAGTCATTGGCTTTGTTACGGACCCTCTGCATTACTTTTAAGATTGAATGTGTCGACACCCACATTGTACTCAGAGACAAACCAAACTCTCATTTCTCAATTCCGAACCCAGAAGGCGATCCCATTAACCTACCTGCCTCCTGCGAGAGAGTCTACTCCACCTGCCTCTCCTCCTCCCATCCTGTCCTACGCACTCACTAACTCCGCCCATTCTGTGCTACTTACACCCAGCGAGGAGCGGTGACACCATCGCTGGGCCCTGAACCCACTGCAAACGAGATTAATGCTACGCAGCATTTCCAAAGTTTTCAGGTCAGCCCCTTTCGGGTCTCCGTGCGTGAGATCCCAGATTCCTGCTCAGATTTCTCCACCACACTGAATTCCCAAATCCTTTCCAAAACAGCACAGACATCTCTTCGGTGCGGAGGTGCCGGTGATGGGCTGGGATGGACAAAGGTCAGAAGTCACGTGACGTCAGGTCTTTCGGAGCGCTGCCCCTTGGTCGGGCAAAGTGGGACATCTCTTTGCCAGCAGGGGTCCTGTTGTGAGGGGTGGGGGGGGGGGCAAGGCTAGGTGCGGGGGGAGATTGTCCGCCAGGCCACCAGGGAGGGGGGTTCTCGGTGAATGTGGAGAGAGACTGGAGACGCTGGGAGAGTGGGGAAAGGACGTTGAATCGCGGCATCCGGAATCGGGAAGGGGATGGAGTCAGTGAGAAGGGGAAACCATTCCCAGCAGACAGCAGAGGACCACGGATTGAGGAGGAACGGGAACAAGGCCGGGGGGGGGGAGAATGTTTTATTTGAGGAAGCGAGTTGTCAGTCGGGACAGTCGGGAGCAAGTTAAACAGGAAGGAGTGGGGTGGAGGGGAAGTAATAGTGGGAATGGAGGAATTTGTAGGGAGGTGTGAGAGGAGGGAGCAGGGGCTTTGGGAACTGGAGAGACCTTTCAGCGAGTTAGCACAGCATGATGAACTGAGTGGCCTCCTCTTGTGGCCAGGAATGCTGGGGAAGTAGCAGGGAGCATGGCTGTTCTCCCTATCCACCCCCCACCCACAGGGTTTGGGACATCCTCACGTTTACCTTGATATCTCGATGCATTTTCCCGTTGCTATGAAGATACTGCAAACCCTTTAAGACAGAAGGTTAAATTATTCATTAATCAGAGCAAGTTATTCACGATTACAGAGTAAAGCTCCCTCTGCACTGTCCCCCCCGCCATCAAACACTCCCAGGGACAGGGACAGCACGGGGTTAGATACAGAGTAAAGCTCCCTCTACACTGTCCCCCCCATCAAACACTCCCAGGGACAGCACGGTGTTAGATATAGGGTAAAGCTCCCTCTACACTGTCACACCCCCCATCAAACACTCCCAGGGTCAGGGGCAGCACAGGGTTAGGTACAGAGTAAAGCTCCCTCTACACTGACCCCCCCCCCCCCCAATCAAACACTCCCAGGGACAGCACAGTTTTAGGTACAGAGTAAAGCTCCCTCTACACTGTTCCCCCCATCGAACACTCCCAGGGACAGGGGCAGCACGGGGTTAGGTACAGAGTAAAGCTCCCTCTACACTGTTCCCCCCATCAAACACTCCCAGGGTCAGGGGCAGCACAGGGTTAGGTACAGAGTAAAGCTCCCTCTACACTGTTCCCCCCATCAAACACTCCCAGGGTCAGGGGCAGCACGGGGTTAGGTACAGAGTAAAACTCTCTCTACACTGACCCCCCCCCATCAAACACTCCCAGGGACAGCACAGTTTTAGGTACAGAGTAAAGCTCCCTCTACACTGTTCCCCCCATCAAACACTCCCAGGGACAGGGACAGCATGGGGTTAGACACAGAGTAAAGCTCCCTCTACAGTGTCCCCCCCCCATTGAACACTCCCAGGGACAGGGGCAGCACGGGGTTAGGTACAGAGTAAAGCTCCCTCTACACTGTCCCCGCATCAAACACTCCCAGGGACAGGGACAGCACAGGGTTAGCTACAGAGTAAAGCTCCCTCTACACTGTCCGCCTATTAAACACTCCCAGGGACAGGGACAGCACAGGGTTAGCTACAGAGTAAAGCTCCCTCTACACTGTCCGCCATCAAACACTCCCAGGGACAGGGACAGCACGGGGTTAGCTACAGAGTAAAGCTCCCTCTACACTGTCCGCCTATTAAACACTCCCAGGGACAGGGACAGCACGGGGTTAGCTACAGAGTAAAGCTCCCTCTACACTGTCCGCCTATTAAACACTCCCAGGGACAGGGACAGCACGGGGTTAGCTACAGAGTAAAGCTCCCTCTACACTGTCCGCCTATTAAACACTCCCAGGGACAGGGAGAGCACGGGGTTAGATACAGAGTAAAGCTCCCTCTACACTGTCTGCCCATCAAACACTCCCAGGGACAGGGACAGCACAGGGTTAGCTACAGAGTAAAGCTCCCTCTACACTGTCCGCCTATTAAACACTCCCAGGGACAGGGAGAGCACGGGGTTAGACACAGGGTAAGGCTCCCTCTACACTGTCCGCCTATTAAACACTCCCAGGGACAGGGAGAGCACGGGGTTAGATACAGAGTAAAGCTCCCTCTACACTGTCCGCCTATTAAACACTCCCAGTGACAGGGAGAGCACGGGGTTAGACACAGGGTAAGGCGTTTCCTGACTGTGTGAATCTGCCTGAGATGAGGTGGGTCACTTACCTGCAATGTTTCTCTGCAGATGTAGGCGATTTGCTTTTCGGACAAAGGGCCAGTGACTGTTGTGGACGAACGAAATTGGTTAGAAAGCAGTGAGGAGCTGCTGACCCTGAGTAGTTTCGTTCTGTTCTAACAGCCGGCCAGCTACACAGGGTTCGGTCGTCCTGCCTCTGCCGATATCGATCTCTCAACCCAATGAACAGTAACTGAGATAACAGGAACTGCAGATGCTGAGAACCTGAGATAACAAGGTGTGGAGCTGGATGGACACAGCAGGACAAGCAGCATCAGAGGAGCAGGAAAGCTGACGTTTCAGGCCTGGACCCTTCACCAGAGTCTCCTGCTCCTCTGATGCTGCTTGTCCTGCTGTGTCCATCCAGCTCCACACCTTGTTAGCTGTACCTGAGGAACTGCTGATCCCTGATTTTTAAAAACAGAAAAGACTGCAGATGCTGTAAATCAGCAACCGGAACAGAAATTGTGGGCGGCACGGTGGCTCAGGGGTTAACATTGCAGCCTCACAGCGCCAGGGACCCAGGTTCGATTCCAGCCTGGGGCGACTGTCTGTGTGGAGTTTGCACATTCTCCCCGTGTCTGCGTGGATTTCCTCTGGATGCTCCAGTTTCCTCCCACAGTCCAAAGATGTGCAGGCTAGGTGGATTGGTCATGCTAAATTGCCTGTAGTGTTCAGGGGTGTGTGGGTTATAGGGGAATGGGTCTGGGTGGGATGCTCCAAGGGGCGGTGTGGACTTGTTGGGCCGAAGGGCCTGTTTCCACACTGTAGGGAATCTAATCTAATCTAAAATTGCTGGAAAAGCTCAGCAGGCCTGGCAGCATCCGTGGAGAGAAAGCAGAGTTAATATTTCAGGTCCAGTTCTGAGGAAGGGTCACCCGGTCCCGAAACGTTAACTCTGATTTCTCTCCACAGATGCTGCCAGGCCTGCTGAGCTTTTCCAGCAACTTCTGTTTTTGATGCTGACCCCTGAACTGTTCTGAGTGACCAATCGAAAGCTATGCAGCAAGGCTCAGCTTTATTTCCAGGAATAAACCGAGCCAACATTTCGGAGCAGTGAGATTGCAGAATCCCTCTATCCTGTATGTTACTGTCTTCACAGAATATTGCTTTTTACAGCAAATGAAGGATTCGTCACAGAGTCCGTACTATAGAGTCATACAGCACAGAAACAGGATCTACCAACGATAATCCCAAACTAAACTAGCCCCCCCGCCTGCTCCTGGTCCATATCCCTCCAAACTTCTCCTATCCATGTCCTGATCCAAATGCCTTTTAAATGTTGTAGCTGTACGCAGACCCACCACTTCCTCAGGAAGCTCATTCCACACACAAACCACCCTCTGTGCAAAGAATTTACCCCTCATGTCCTTTTTGAATCTTTCTCCTCTCACCTTAAAAATGTGCCCACCCGGGAAAAGAAACCCACCATTAATTCCATCTGTACTCCTCATTATTTTATAAACCTCTATAAAATTGCCACTCAACCTCTGACAGTCCAGTGAAAATAGCTCTAGCCCACCCAGCCTCTCCTTACAACTCAACCCCTCCATTCCCGGCAACATCCTGGCAAATCTCTGATGAAGGGTCTAGGCCCGAAACATCAGCTTTTGTGCTCCTGAGATGCGGCTGGGCCTGCTGTGTTCATCCAGCCTCACATTTTATTATCCTGGCAAATCTCTTCTGACCCTCTCCAGTTTAACAATATCCTTCCAATGACTGGGAGACCGGAACTGGACACCGTGCTCCAGAAGAGGCCTCACCAACATCCCTGTACAACCTCAGCGCGATGCCCTCAACTCCTACACTCGAAGGGTCTGAGCACTGAAAGCAAGTGTGCTAAACGTTTGCTTCACCCCCGTGCCTACCTGTGATGCAGACTTCAAAGAATTACATACTGAACCCCTAAGTCCCTCTGTTATACAACACTGAACAAAGTCCCTACTGTTAATTGTATAAGCTCTAAGCTTGTTTTTTCACCAAAATGCAATACCTCACATGTCTCCAGATTGAACTCCATCTGCCATTTTTCAGCCCATCGACCCATTTCATCAAGACTCCCTTCTGTATGAGAAATTACTCACTTTGATAAATATCTTGTAATGATCCTCCCCCACAGTATTCCATGCAAATCCACATCCGGTTATTCCTGGCAAAGACAGATCAAATCAAACACACATTACATGAACAGCCTGTTGCCACACTCGCTCTTTTCAATCAGTTAGAAATAATGGGCAACTCACCCAAACCTGAGACAAATCAAACTTTGAGATGCTACGCAGACCCATAGCACACACACCGGAGCTGACAGACGCACATGCTCCTGAAAATGCTTCCCAGTTTATCCCACGACAGGTCCTGGATCATGAAGAGCTCTCTCTTTGTCAAAAACAGACCAAATAATTGGAGGTCCCCCTCCCCACCAGAGATATAATCCAGGAATAAACTGTTGTGGGCAGTGCTGAGGGAGCGGGCGCTGTCGGAGGGTCAGTGCTGAGGGAGCGGGCACTGTCGGAGCGTTAGTGCTGAGGGAGCGGGCACTGTCGGAGGGTCAGTGCCGAGGGAGCGGGCACTGTCGGAGGGTCAGTGCCGAGGGAGCGGGCACTGTCGGAGGGTCAGTGCCGAGGGAGCGGGCACTGTCGGAGGGTCAGTGCCGAGGGAGCGGGCACTGTCGGAGGGTCAGTGCCGAGGGAGCGGGCGCTGTCGGAGGGTCAGTGCCGAGGGAGCGGACACTGTCGGAGGGTCAGTGCTGAGGGAGCGGGCACTGTCGGAGGGTCAGTGCTGAGGGAGCGGGCACTGTCGGAGGGTCAGTGCTGAGGGAGCGGGCGCTGTCGGAGGGTCAGTGCTGAGGGAGCGGGCACTGTGGGAGGGTCAGTGCTGAGGGAGCGGGCACTGTCGGAGGGTCAGTGCTGAGGGAGCGGGCGCTGTCGGAGGGTCAGTGCTGAGGGAGGGGGCGCTGTGGGAGGGTCAGTGCTGAGGGAGCGAGCGCTGTCGGAGGGTCAGTGCTGAGGGAGCGGGCACTGTCGGAGGGTCAGTGCTGAGGGAGCGGGCGCTGTCGGAGGGTCAGTGCTGAGGGAGCGGGCACTGTCGGAGGGTCAGTGCTGAGGGAGCACTACACTGTCAGAGGGTCAGTGCTGATGGAGTGGGCACTGTCGGAGGGTCAGTGCTGAGGGAGCGGGCGCTGTCGGAGGGTCAGTGCTGAGGGAGCGGGCACTGTCGGAGGGTCAGTGCTGAGGGAGCACTGCACTATCAGAGGGTCAGTGCTGAGGGAGTGGGCACTGTCGGACGGTCAGTGCTGAGGGAGTGGGCACTGTCGGAGGGTCAGTGCTGAGGGAGCGGGCACTGTCAGAGGGTCAGTGGTAAGGGAGCGGGCACTGTCGGAGGGTCAGTGCTGAGGGAACGGGCACTGTCGGAGGGTCAGTGCTGAGGGAGCGGGCACTGTCTGTGCTACATCAGGAGGGGGAATGTTTTTCAGGAAGTAGCTGCAGCCTGGATATTGATGGATACTGTGGAATTTCACTGACCTGTAGTAACTGGCATGAAACGCGACAATATTCTGATGTTTACAGCCCTTCATCATCGTTATCTCTAACTGAAGCGAAGATACATCATCACCTGATGAGAGAACAGAATTAGTGCAATTCTCAAAATCCCCCCCTTGATGATGATGGGGGGAGCTGCCGCCTTGAACCGCTGCAGTCCATGTGCTGTGGGGTGGCCCACAATGCTCCTTAGGGGGGGAATTCCAGGAATTCTGACCCAGCGACACTGAAGGAACGGGGATATATTCCCAAGTCGGGATGGTGAGGGGCTCGAAGGGGAATGTGCAGGGGGTGGTGTTCCCATGAACCTGCTGCCCCTTGTACTTCTGGATGGAAGTGGGTCGTGGGTTTGGAAGGTGCTGCCTGACGGTCTTTGGTGAGTTTCTGCAGAGCATCTTGTAGATGGTACACACTGCTGCGACTGAGCGTCGGTGGGGGGGTGGTGGGCAGGCATTAGTGGGGTGTGTCTCTTGTGAAGATGAGGCATGTTTCCTTGCACTGATGTTGAGATTGGCAGGAACATTACAACAGGCCACAGACAGACGGCAGGCCAAGCTGGGGAACTGTTAGACACCGGGAGGAGGTATTCCCGAAAGCAATCATCCAGTACCCAGTCTACATCTATTCGCCTTATTTAGGAGAGCAGCACAGTGGCTCAGTGATTAGCGCTGCTGCTTCATGGTGCCAGGGACCCAGATTTGATCCCACCCTCGGGCGACTGTCTGTGTGAGGTTTGCACATTCTCCCTGTGTCTGCGTGGGTTTCCCCCAGGTGCTCCGGTTTCCTCCCACAGTCCACAGATGTGCAGGTTAGGGTGGATTGGCCGTGTTAAATTGTCCCATAGTGCCCAGGGATGTGCGGGTTAGGGTGGATTGGCCGTGTTAAATTGTCCCATAGTGTCCAGGGATGTGCGGGTTAGGGTGGGTTGGCCGTGCTAAATTGTCCCGTAGTGCCCAGGGATGTGTGGGTTAGGGTGGGATTGGCCGTGCTAAATTGTCCCGTAGTGCCCAGGGATGTGGGGGTTAGGGTGGATTGGCCGTGCTAAATTGTCCCATAGTGTCCAGGGATGTGAGGGTTAGGGTGGATTGGCCGTGCTAAATTGTCCCGTAGTGCCCAGGGATGTGCGGGTTAGGGTGGGATTGGCCATGCTAAATTGTCCCGTAGTGCCCAGGGATGTGCGGGTTAGGGTGGATTGGCCGTGTTAAATTGTCCCATAGTGTCCAGGGATGTGCGGGTTAGGGTGGGTTGGCCGTGCTAAATTGTCCCGTAGTGCCCAGGGATGTGTGGGTTAGGGTGGGATTGGCCGTGCTAAATTGTCCCGTAGTGCCCAGGGATGTGGGGGTTAGGGTGGATTGGCCATGCTAAATTGTCCCGTAGTGCCCAGGGATGTGCGGGTTAGGGTGGGATTGGCCGTGCTAAATTGTCCCGTAGTGCCCAGGGATGTGTGGGTTAGGGTGGATTGGCCGTGCTAAATTGCCCCATAGTGCCCAGGGATGTGGGGGTTAGGGTGGATTGGCCGTGCTAAATTGTCCCGTAGTGCCCAGGGATGTGGGGGTTAGGGTGGATTGGCCGTGCTAAATTGTCCCGTAGTGCCCAGGGATGTGTGGGTTAGGGTGGATTGGCCGTGCTAAATTGCCCCATAGTGCCCAGGGATGTGCGGGTTAGGGTGGATTGGCCGTGCTAAATTGTCCCGTAGTGCCCAGGGATGTGGGGGTTAGGGTGGATCGGCCGTGCTAAATTGTCCCATAGTGCCCAGGGATGTGCAGGTTAGGGTGGATCGGCCGTGCTAAATTGTCCCGTAGTGCCCAGGGATGTGGGGGTTAGGGTGGATCGGCCGTGCTAAATTGTCCCGTAGTGCTCAGGGATGTGCGGGTTAGGGTGGGATTGGCCATGCTAAATTGTCCCATAGTGTCCAGGGATGTGCGGGTTAGGGTGGATTGGCCGTGGTAAATTGTCCCATAGTGCCCAGGGATGTGCGGGTTAGGGTGGGATTGGCCGTGCTAAATTGTCCCGTAGTGCCCAGGGATGTGGGGGTTAGGGTGGATTGGCCGTGCTAAATTGCCCCATAGTGCCCAGGGATGTGCGGGTTAGGGTGGGTTGGCCGTGCTAAATTGTCCCGTACTGCCCAGGGATGTGGGGGTTAGGGTGGATTGGCCGTGCTAAATTGTCCCATAGTGCCCAGGGATGTGCGGGTTAGGGTGGGTTGGCCGTGCTAAATTGTCCCGTAGTGCCCAGGGATGTGGGGGTTAGGGTGGATCGGCCGTGCTAAATTGTCCCGTAGTGCCCAGGGATGTGGGGGTTAGGGTGGATCGGCCGTGCTAAATTGTCCCGAAGTGCTCAGGGATGTGCGGGTAAGGGTGGGATTGGCCATGCTAAATTGTCCCATAGTGTCCAGGGATGTGCGGGTTAGGGTGGATTGGCCGTGCTAAATTGTCCCGTAGTGCCCAGGGATGTGCAGGTTAGGGTGGATTGGCCGTGATAAATTGTCCCGTAGTGCCCAGGGATGAGCAGGTTAGGGTGGATTGGCCGTGCTAAATTGTCCCATAGTGCCCAGGGATGTGCGGGTTAGGGTGGATTGGCCGTGCTAAATTGTCCCGTAGTGCCCAGGGATGTGCGGGTTAGGGTGGATTGGCCGTGCTAAATTGTCCCATAGTGCCCAGGGATGTGCGGGTTAGGGTGGATTGGCCGTGGTAAATTGTCCCATAGTGCCCAGGGATGTGCGGGTTAGGGTGGGATTGGCCATGCTAAATTGTCCCATAGTGCCCAGGGATGTGCGGGTTAGGGTGGGATTGGCCGTGCTAAATTGTCCCGTAGTGCCCAGGGATGTGGGGGTTAGGGTGGATCGGCCGTGCTAAATTGTCCCGTAGTGTCCAGGGATGTGCGGGTTAGGGTGGATTGGCCGTGCTAAATTGTCCCGTAGTGCTCAGGGATGTGCGGGTTAGGGTGGATTGGCCGTGCTAAATTGTCCCGTAGTGCCCAGGGATGTGGGGGTTAGGGTGGATCGGCCGTGCTAAATTGTCCCGTAGTGCCCAGGGATGTGGGGGTTAGGGTGGATCGGCCGTGCTAAATTGTCCCGAAGTGCTCAGGGATGTGCGGGTAAGGGTGGGATTGGCCGTGCTAAATTGTCCCATAGTGTCCAGGGATGTGCGGGTTAGGGTGGATTGGCCGTGCTAAATTGTCCCGTAGTGCCCAGGGATGTGCAGGTTAGGGTGGATTGGCCGTGATAAATTGTCCCGTAGTGCCCAGGGATGAGCAGGTTAGGGTGGATTGGCCGTGCTAAATTGTCCCATAGTGCCCAGGGATGTGCGGGTTAGGGTGGATTGGCCGTGCTAAATTGTCCCGTAGCGCCCAGGGATGTGCGGGTTAGGGTGGATTGGCCGTGCTAAATTGTCCCATAGTGCCCAGGGATGTGCGGGTTAGGGTGGGTTGGCCGTGCTAAATTGTCCCGTAGTGCCCAGGGATGTGCGGGTTAGGGTGGATTGGCCGTGCTAAATTGTCCCGTAGTGCCCAGGGATGTGCGGGTTAGGGTGGATTGGCCGTGCTAAATTGTCCCGTAGTGCCCAGGGATGTGCGGGTTAGGGTGGGTTGGCTGTGCTAAATTGTCCCGTAGTGCCCAGGGATGTGCGGGTTAGGGTGGATTGGCCGTGCTAAATTGTCCCGTAGTGCCCAGGGATGTGCGGGTTAGGGTGGATTGGCCGTGCTAAATTGTCCCGTAGTGCCCAGGGATGTGCGGGTTAGGGTGGATTGGCCATGCTAAATTGTCCCGTAGTGCCCAGGGATGTGCGGGTTAGGGTGGATTGGCCGTGCTAAATTGTCTCTTCGTGACACAGTGAGGCAGCAGCACTAACCACTGAGCCACCGCCGCATCCAATCAGCTAGGGCTCCCTGATTGGACCAGATAAACAGCCCCAATCAGGGAGCTCATGTTCTGTGAGGTCTACCAGGCTGACCTCATTACAATCACTTCAGGGTCAAATTCATGGCTGAGATAGGCAGGTTGTATTTTTAATCAGGAAGGGGATGAAGGGAAAAGGCAGGACAGTGGAGTTGAGGATGATCAGGTCTCATCGCTTACCAGGGCAGAATGAAGCCTAGTCCCGGCCCTCCATCGGATGGACAGGGAAGCTCAGTCAACGTGCTTGCCAGTCTGTGGTTGGGACCAGGAAGCAGGTGCCCGTAGCCGGGAGAATGAGCCATGAATGATATCCTGAGTCAGGATGAACTTTGCCCTTGGAGACAGGAAGAGGGGGTGCTGCAGATAGTGGGGGCCAATGCCTGTAGGTGTGAGGCTGGAAAAGCACAGCGTCCAGTGTTTGCGGAGGGGGGGGGGGGTGCGGACAGACAGGAGGGTCAACGTTCCGGGCTGAAAAGCTTTGCCAGGACCGGGGAGGGAGGGGCTGGGCATTGGCAGGATTTCCTGCACCTTCACCGCCACCGTCCATCCCAGGCCCTTAATACAATCCTTCCAGCTCCAGCAGAGATTTCCCAGTGCTCAATCCAACCTGATCCATTGTATCAGTTGCTGTCAGTGTGGTCTCCTCTCCAGCGGGGAGAGCAAACACAGACTCACGGACCAGTTTGAGGAGCATCTGTTCTTTGCACATGCCAACCAACGCGACCTTCCAGTTGCCATCCACCTTAACACCCTCCCCCCAACTTCCCAATCCCCTCATGCCCTCCACCAGTGAGGCCAAATATAGACTGGAGGAACAACGCCTTGGGAGCTCACAGCCCAATGGCCTCAATGTAGACCTCACCCTATCGCTTCAAAGCCCCTCCACCTCCAGCCTTATCCATGGCCGGCCCTCCCTCTCTTGACCTGACCTAACTATCCATCTTCCCACTCGACTATCCGCTCCACCCATCCCACAGACCATTCGCATTGACTCCCGACCTGCATCCACCCCTCACCCTCTTTCCTACCCTTCCCCCGAGCCCCCCCCACCAACTCCCCTATTTTATTTCTGGGCTCCCCTCCCCCTCCCCAGTCCTGGCGAAAGGCTGACCTGCCGTCACACCCATAGGCAGCGAATTTCACATGTGCCCCCACCCCCAACAAACGAAGAGACTGGCAGGGAGGGGGCCCCATGTGGGTACCCATAGCAACAACGTGGACAAAGTTTGGGAGGTGGGAGGGGGGACAGCGAATGAATTCATTCAGAGCATGTCCCAGCGAGGAAGGAGTGGGCACCCTCAGAGACATGGGCAACAACACCAGTGGGCATGGAGAGGGAGAGAGGGAGGGAGCGAGAGAGGGAGGGAGAGAGGGAGGGAGAGAGGGAGGAGGGAGTGACAGAGGGAGGGAGCAAGGGAGGGAGGGAGCGAGGGAGGGAGAGAGCGAGAGAGGGAGGGAGAGATGGAGGGAGAGAGGGAGAGAGAGAGGAAGGGAGGGAGCGAGAGAGGGAGGGAGGGAGGGAGAGAGGGAGGGAGTGAGAGAGGGAGGGAGAGAGGGAGCGAGAGAGGGAGGGAGGGAGAGAGGTGCAAAGAGCCCGAATAAGGGCAGAGAAAGTAGGATGGAGTTGGGAAGTCATTGGCTCAGAGAAGGGAGCCTCTCATAGCTGTCCCACAGCTTGGGCATTGAGCCTGGCTGGACAGTACGTTGGCGAAATGATTGGCTAGTCATCCCAGAGTGTAGTAACCAGCGATTCCCGCATTCGCTAACTTACCTGGGTCCAATTTAATGACCTTGACAGCTGAGAGCTCACTGGTCTGTAAGTTACGAGCCTAGACAGTGGAGAGAGTGGGTGCAGTTAATACAAGCAACAGGTTACTTATAGAGTTATAGAGATACTCAGCACAGAAACAGACCCTTCGGCCCAACCCGTCCGTGCTGACCTAGAAATCCTAAATCAATCCAGTCCCATTTGCCAGCATTTGGCCCATGTCCCTCTAACCCCTCCCTATCCATGTCCCCATCCAGATGCCTTTTAAATGCTGTAACTGTACCAGCCCCCACCACTTCCTCTGGCAGCTCATTCCATACACGCACCACCCTCTGTGTGAAACAGTTACCCCTCAGGTCTCTTTTAAATCCTCCCCCTCTCACCTTAACCCTGTGCCCCCTCTAGTTTAGGACTCCCCCCCAACCCTGGGGGAAAAGGCCTTGTCTATTCACCCTATCCATGCCCCTCATGATTTTATAAACCTCTATAAGGTCACCCCCTCAGCCCCCGACGCTCCAGGGAAAATAGCCCCAGACCATTCAGCCCCTCCCTGTAGCTCAAACTCTCCAACATCCTTGTAAATCTTTTCTGAACCCTTTCGAGTTTCACAACATCCTTCCTACAGCAGGGAGACCGGGATTGAACACAGTTTTCCGGAAGTGGCCCTAACCCATGTCCTGTATAGCCCCTACATGACCCTCCCAACTCAATACATTGACCTGACCCTTGGGCACAATACAGTGGGTCAGAACATTGACTGATTCAAACATTTGACAGCCCAAAATCCCCGAGAGGATTCGGATTAGGCAGCACAGAGCTCAAGGATCGGAAAGAGAAACAAGAAATTTGCACAGTCTGCAACCGACTGTTAGCACAGTGCGATCCCAGCCGCAAACACTCTGGGTTCTGTCCTTAGAAATCTTACCCATTTTTGCTGTGTGGGAGCCAGGAGTGAGGACAGAGAGGTTAGAGAGGAGACAGAGAGACCCCAGGAAGAGACAGAGACATCAACAAAATCTAATGCGAGTGTCACAGGACGGAAAGGAGCTAACTTTGGTTTATTGCTGTAACATGTCCCTAAGTACAGTAAAAAGTCTTGTTTTGCGTGCAGTACAGGCAGACCAGACCATACAAAGGTCACAGGGTGATAGAACAGAGCGAGGAATATGGGGTTACAGCTGCAGAGGAGGTGTACAAAGACTAAGATCAATGTAAGATTCGGAATTTGAGAGGTCCATTCAGAAGTCTAATAACAGCGGGGAAGAAGCTGTTCTTAAATCTGATGGTCCGTGTGTTCAAACTTTTGTATCTTTTGCCCAACGGAAGAGGCTGTAGGAGGTACCGGGCTGCGATGGGTCTTTAATGACGTTTGCTGCCTTCCTGAGGCAGCGTGAAGTGTACGTGGAGTCTGTGGGTGGAAGGTTGGTTTCTGAGATAGTCTGGGCTGTGCGCACCACCTTCTGTAGTTTCTTACGGCCCTGGGCCGAGCAGTTGCCGTACCAGGCAGTTATACACCCGGACAGTACGCTTTCGTCGGTGCATCTGTACAAGTTGGTGAGGGACCTTACGGACATTTTCCTGACTGCATGAGGAAGGAGAGGTGTTGTTGTGTCTTCTGGACCGTCTCATCTACGTGGGGAGCCCAGGACAGTTTGTCGGCTATCATCACTCCAAGGAACTTAACACTCTCAACCCCTCCACCCAGATCCCAGAAGCAGACAGAGGGGGTTTCGGAGGGGCATCGGAGAAATCTAAGCGGAGTGTCACGCAGCGCAAGCGGTGGACAGTTCAGTAATTTCTCAGTTTTCTCTTTCTCTTGTACCTGCATTTTGGTTTATGTTAAGGCCCCAATTATTAAGCCTGGACACGCAAATAATGAGAATTTCAGAGCTTCAAAAGCAAAATTTGCTCTCTTGCCAAAGTTCAGGGGCTCCTCACACGGCATCATACACTTTGGAAGAGGCCATTCGGCCCATTGAGATTGTGCTTCCGGGAGTGACCAAATAGACACTTCCCTGCACTAGGCCCATAGCGTTGACATTTCAAGAGCTGATCTGACACTTTTGAGGAGGACTGTGAAGGTTCCTGCTGTACCTCCCCTCTCATCAGTGCATTCCTGCCCCCAGTACTTTCTGGGGAAAACACTTCGGTCTATTCTTAAGTCAGAAGGAGGTTTAAATCAGAGGAAAATTCCTTTTTCTGCTTCGCTAGGATTGGCCTGGCACTGCTAGAATTGAGGACACAACAAAGACAGGCTCAGCTGGGGGGGGGGGGGGCGGCACAGTGGGACAGTTGGGAGGGAGTAGCTCTTGGAGTCCTCGACATTGACTCTGGACCCCATGATCACCACATACTGTCCTCCATCTGCTGATGAATCAGTCTCTCCTCCATGTTGAGCAACACTGGGAGGAAGCACGGAGGGTGGTAAGGGCACAAAATGTACTCTGGGTGGGGGATTTCAATATCCATCACCAACAGTGGCTCGGCAGCAGTATGACAGATCGAGCTAGTCGGGTTCGAAAGCTGCGAGACTGGGTCTGCAGCAGGTGGTGAGGGAGAAATAGACTAGAACCAGCCTTCCCAACCTGCCAGCTGCAGTTACATCTGTCCATGGCAGTAGCGGTAAGAGCGACCATCACACAGTCCTTGTGGAAACGAACTCCCACCTTCACATTGAGAATACCCTCCATTGTGTCGTGTGGCACTGTCGCCGTGCTCAATGGGACAGACTTCACATTGATCTAGCAACTCAAGGCTGGGCATCCACGAGGCGCTATGGGCCATCAACAGCAACAGAATTGTTCTCCAGCGCAACCTCATGGCCCAACATATCCCCAACACAGCTATTATGGAGATTGAGGGGGGATGTGTAGGGAACAGCCTGAGGCTGTGGTGTCCATTGGGCACAGCACCAAGAGACAAATGCTGCAGGCTTTAGGGAGGAAATTGAGAGACTTCCCGAGACACTAATCTCCAGATTGTTCCCTGTGCCGTGGAGCAGGGAGATGGGACAGGAATAGGTGGATAGAACAGAGCGGCTGGAGAAGAGGCGTTAGATTCCTGAGGAATTTGGGACTGTTTCTGGGGGAGGCGGGAGCAGCAGGAGTTGGACGGGCTATATCTGAACTAGAAAGGATGCTTGGGAAGGTTTGCTGGCGCTATTTAAATGAAACAGCTATAGAATACAGAACACTACAGCGTAGTACAGGCCCTTCGGCCCTCGATGTTGTGCCGACCTGTGAAACCAATCTGAAGCCCATCTAACCTACACTATTCCATTATCATCCACATGTTTATCCAATGACCATCTAAATGCCCTTAAAGTTGGCGAGTCTATACCGTTGCAGGCAGGACATTCCATTCCCTTACTACTCTCTGAGTAAAGAACCTATCTCTGACATCTGTCCTATATCTTTCACCCCTCAATTTAAAGCTATGCCCCCTCGTGCTCGCCGTCACCATCCTAGGAAAAAGGCTCTCCCTATCCACCCTATCTAACCCTCTGATTGTTTTATATGTTTCTATTAAGTCACCTCTCAACCTTCTTCTCTCTAATGAGAACAGCCTCAAGTCCCTCAGCCTTTCCTCGTAAGACCTTCCCTCCAGACCAGGCAACATCCCTGTCAAGGAATCATGACAAGCAGGACTGAAGGGAGAGAAGCTGAGATGGAATGTGGGGTCCAACCGCGAGCCGGTGCACAGATGAGACGGAGGCGAAAGAAGAAGGATGTGATTCTGGCAAAGCGAAACGCGACATATTCCTAATGCAAAGAGCACGAGGAATGAGGAAGACAAGCTGAGGGTTGCAGGTAGGCACGTGCGACGTGACACTTTCACAATGATGGAGGCTTTCCTGAAAGACGGGCAGGATTGGCAGCTCAACGTCCAGAGCGGAAGCTCAGACCAAGATGGAGAGGGCGAGTGGAGGATGTGCAGGTCACCGTTATTTAGCGGTGAGAGGGGCAAAACCTTGGAAGGATTGTCTGTGTCAGTTAAAGTAGAACATCCAGTGGAGGGTAAATGTGTCGGTAGGGTGTACACCGCACAAACCCCCAAATGTCATAGAGAGAGATCAAACAAATAATCACGCTTCAGATCTGCGCACTGTTCGGGAAATCATCGCAGCTGCTCAAGCTTTCAGTCTATAAAATTGCCAGGCGCCCAGATGGGGTTGGCAGTCCTGACAGACAGATTCTGCCTGAAACACTGACTCTGCTGCTCCTCGGATCCTGTCTGACCTGCTGAGCGTTTCCAGCCTCACGTCTACTGACAGCCAGGACTTCTTCCACCAGAGTTTAATACCGGGGTGTGGGGTGGGGGGCTGCATTTCAGGCGGGGAGATTCAAAGGAGATGTGAGGGCAGGTTTTTTTGACACAGTGCATTAAGAGTGGGGCACGGCCTACCAGGGATGGGGAGGGGGGTGCGGTGGAGGCAGATATGATAGGTGTGAATAAGGGGGCTTTTTTAGAGAGGCACATGAATATGCCAGGAATGGAGGTTTTTGGACCAAGAGCAGGAGGAAGGGATTAGATTCACGTTCAGCACAGCATTGTGGCTGAAGGGCCTGTTGCTGTGTGGTACTGTTCTATATTCTAATGAGTTAGTAATAGTTGGGGAATTAACAAACTGATTTGGGTAGTTTTAATATGGAGGGAAGAAAGGGAACAAAATTCAAAAAGGAGAACTTTCTCCAGCCAGTGCGAAGAACGAGAGAGGGCCAGTTCTGAATAACATTTGGGAGTGAGCTCAGGAAGGTGTCAGTGAAGGAGAATTCTGGGGAGGGTACGATACACCAGCTCTCAGAGAGACAAGGATTAATCAGGAATAGAGAGACATGGGGGTCTAGGCCCGAAATGTCAGCTTTCCTGCTCCTCTGATGCTGCTTGGCCTGCTGTGTTCATCCAGCTCCACACCTTGTTATCTTGGATTTGGTAAGGGATGGTTGGAACAAATGGTGTGAATCCGTAACCAGGAAGGGTGGACAGTGTAGAGGGAGCTTTACTCTGCATCTAACCCCGTGCTGTCCCTGTCCCTGGGAGTTTTTGATGGGCGGACAGTGTAGAGGGAGCTTTACTCTGTATCTAACCCCGTGCTGTCCCTGTCCCTGTCCCTGGGAGGGTTTGATGGGGGGAGTGTGTTATTTTTGTTGGTGTTTCCTGAGTGAGGACTGAACGGGCCCATGGTTCTCACGGCCGGGAGCTGTGAAGCGGGTGGAGACTGAGAGAGCGGCTTCATCATTCGGCAGCTTAAGGACTGGCTTCCTGTGGTGAGGATAGTGTTTCACACCTAGTGACAGCAAACACCTCTCACACACACACACACACACACACAGAGACACACACACACACAGAGACACACACAGACAGACACACACACACACAGAGACACACACAGACAGACACACACACACACAGAGACACAGACACACAGACACACACACACACACACACACACACACAGCAACTGTGTACAGCCCACAAAGATACCTCACTCCACTCACTCAGATAACCTCTCACGAACAGCAACCCTCATACACTCACCTCCATCACACACGGCCACACACCTACCCCTTCCACACGGATTTTCCAAAGTGATTTCAGCGCCAAGGGAGTGGGCACTGTCGGAGGGTCAGCGCTGAGGGAGGGGGCACTGTCGGAGGGTCAGTGCTGAGGGAGGGGGCACTGTCGGAGGGTCAGTGGTGAGGGAGGGGGCACTGTCGGAGGGTCAGTGCTGAGAGAGCGGGCGCTGTCGGAGTGTCAGTGCTGAGGGAGCGGGCGCTGTCGGAGGGTCAGTGCTGAGGGAGCGGGTGCTGTCGGAGGGTCAGTGCTGAGGGAGCGGGCGCTGTCGGAGGGTCAGTGCTGAGGGAGCGGGCACTGTCAGAGGGTCAGTGCTGAGGGAGTGGGCACTGTCGGAGGGTCAGTGCTGACGGAGCGGGCACTGTCGGTGGGTCAGAGCTGAGGGAGCGGGTACTGTAAGAAGGTCAATGCTGAGGGAGTGGGCACTGTCGGAGGGTCAGTGCTGAGAGAGTAGGCACTGTGGGAGGATCAGTGCTGAGGGAGCGGGTACTGTCAGAGGGTCAGTGCTGAGGGAGCGGGCACTGTCGGAGGGTCAGTGCTGAGGGAGCAGGCACTGTCGGAGGGTCAGTGCTGAGGGAGCGGGCACTGTCGGAGGGTCAGTGCTGAGGGAGCGGGCACTGTCGGAGGGTCAGTGCTGAGGGAGCGGGCACTTTCGGAGGGTCAGTGCTGAGGGAGCGGGCACTGTCGAGGGTCAGTGCTGAGGGAGCGGGCACTGTCAGAGGGTCAGTGCTGAGGGAGCGGGCACTGTCAGAGGGTCAGTGCTGAGGGAGCGGGCACTGTTGGAGGGTCAGTGCTGAGGGAGTGGGCACTGTCGGAGGGTCAATTGCTGAGGGTGGGGCACTGTTGGAGGGTCAGTATTGATCCCACAACCAATATTCCTAAAAACAGATGATGAAGGTCATTGTGACTGTGTGTGGGATCTTGCTGTGCAATAATGTGCTGCTGTGTTTCCCACAGGACAACAGGGTGCGCTCTACAATAAAAGCCCTTCATTTGGCTGTGAATCTTTGGGATTGCCCCGGAGTCGGGGGGTAAATGAGCTGGCAGCAGGGTATTGGGTTTGTAAGCTCTGTCCCTCTCCCTGAGCCTCTCTCTCGCTCCCTCTCTCCCTCCAACATTCCCTTCACAAACAAGCTCTCCGTACCGGATTGGGTCCCTATCCCCACAGTCTCTCTCAGATTGGGCTGGCACAGATTTGGAGGAGCTGGAGGTGACAGTGGGTTGACCCTGGGGCAGAGCGAGACCTGCTGGGCAGCTCACAGTGTCCAGGGGGAGGCGCCAGTCTCACAGTGTCCAGGGGGAGGCGGAATTCCCATTGTCCAGGGGGAGGCGCCAGTCTCACAGTGTCCGGGGGGAGGCACCAGTCTCACAGGGTCCGGGGGGAGGCGCCAGTCTCACAGGGTCCGGGGGGAGGCGCCAGTCTCACAGTGTCCGGGGGGAGGCGCCAGTCTCACAGGGTCCGGGGGGAGGCGCCAGTCTCACAGGGTCCGGGGGGAGGCGCCAGTCTCACAGTGTCCGGGGGGAGGCGCCAGTCTCACAGTGTCCGGGGGGAGGCGCCTGTCTCACAGTGCCCGGGGGGAGGCGCCTGTCTCACAGTGCCCAGGGGCAGGCGCCTGTCTCACAGTGCCCAGGGGCAGGCGCCTGTCTCACAGTGTCCGGGGGGAGGCGCCTGTCTCACAGTGTCCGGGGGGAGGCGCCTGTCTCACAGTGTCCAGGGGGAGGCGCCAGTCTCTCAGTGTCCAGGGGGAGGCGCCTGTCTCACAGTGTCCGGGGGGAGGCGCCTGTCTCACAGTGCCCGGGGGGAGGCGCCTGTCTCACAGTG
>NW_026728251.1:0-87500 GCF_030684315.1 Stegostoma tigrinum
TCTCGCCCGCCCCCCCACTCCCTCCCTCTCTCGCCCGCCCCCCCACTCCCTCCCTCTCTCGCCCGCCCCCCCCACTCCCTCCCTCTCTCGCCCGCCCCCCCACTCCCTCCCTCTCTCGCCCGCCCCCCCCACTCCCTCCCTCTCTCGCCCGCCCCCCCACTCCCTCCCTCTCTCGCCCGCCCCCCCACTCCCTCCCTCTCTCGCCCCGCCCCCCCACTCCCTCCCTCTCTCGCCCGCCCCCCCACTCCCTCCCTCTCTCGCCCGCCCCCCACTCCCTCCCTCTCTCGCCCGCCCCCCCCACTCCCTCCCTCTCTCGCCCGCCCCCCCACTCCCTCCTCTCTCGCCCGCCCCCCCCACTCCCTCCCCATGTCTCTTTCTCTCTCCCCTCTCCCTCCCCGTGTCTCCGTCTCCCCTCTCCCTCCCCGTGTCTCTTTATCCCCGTGTATCCGTGTCTCTCTGTCTCTCTATCTGTCTGTCTTTCTGGCTGTCTCTCTCTCTGTCTCTCTCTCGCGCTGTCTCTCTCTCTGGCTCTCTCCCCCGCGCTGTCTCTCTCTCCCCCGCGCTGTCTCTCTCTCCCCCGCGCTGTCTCTCTCTCCCCGCGCTGTCTCTCTCTCGCTCTCTCCCCGGCCGCCCCCGCCTCCCCCCTCTGCTGTGTGCACCCTGCCGCGCGCTCTATGTGGGGGTGTTCTCCCCTGGGGCGGTTTCACACTGACTCACAGACTGCTAACCTGTGATAAGAGGGGCTTGTTGTTCTGATGCGTGACTCCACTCAAAATACTCTCAGTTTAAAAAAAGGCTGAGAATGAGTAACCTCACCCCAACAGCGTCTTTGAAGCCTCGAGACATCTCACAGCCCTCTTTCTAGCGGTGAATGTGTCTCTAAAGTGCAGTCAGGGTTGTCATATTTGTAGCTCTGTGGCCACTCGTTGAACAGGAGGCTCCCATAGTGTTTGTTTGGAGGGGGTGGTGATGTTGCTGTGTGTGTGTGTGTGTGTGTGTGTGTGTGTGTGGGTGTGTGGGTGTGTGTGTGTGCGCGCGCGCATTTGGGGGGGTGTGGGTGGTGGGGGGTGTGTGTGTGTGGTGGTTGCTTCTGACTGGGTCAGGCTGTGTCTGTGTGGGTATGTCTCTGTGTGTGTGGGGGGGCTGTGTGTTTGTCCGTATGTGCGCACACGAGGCGAGTATGCACTGAGGGAGAAATCCCATGGCCTGTCGGTGCACACAGCGGTTTTCTCTCCCATTGTTAGCACGAAGGGTTAAATTGCCAGGATACACCCCAGCTTGTCCCATCTCTCCAGTTTGGGGTATGATTGAATCGAGGGGGATCGAGATGGTTGTTTCCTCAGGGTTGGGGGAGGGGTCTCACACAAGCAGGAGGAGGAGGAAGAGTGTTTAAAATAAATCTGAGCTGGGACCATTCGGAGCTGATATGAGGGAGCCCTTCCTCACACAGAGGGGGAAGCTGGGAAAGACCATCAGGACACAGAGACAGCACAGTGTAGAACTGGATCAACACAGCAGGCCAGGCAGCCTCAGAGGAGCAGGAAAGCTGACACCCATTATCTCTGATTTCAAGTCTGGACCCTTCAGAAAGTCATCAGATGCAGCAACAGAGTTAGGCCATTTGGCCCATTGAGTTGGCTCTGCTGATGGCTGATGTACTTCTCAATCCCATTCTCCTGCTTTCCCCCCGTAAACCCCTGAAATCTGGAACCTCCCTCGGTCAGCACCCCCTTTTCTCAGACCATTCCTCGCCACACCCACACCCAGGGATTCAGAGCAAAAACTAAGTTACTAGAAAAGCTCAGCAGGTCTGCCAGTATTTGTGCAGGGAAAACAAGACAGAGTTCAAGTTTTGGGTGTGGTGACCCTTCCTCAGAATTGAGGTTGAGAGATTTGTCTTTAGCAAAAGCAGTTGAATTGAAGGCTGCCTGGGGTTAAGAACGTAGAATGGTACAGCACAGGAACGGACCCTTCAGTCCACAATGATTTTCCAAACATGATGCCAAATTAAACTAATCCCTCCGCCCTGCTGTTGGTCCATGTCCCCCGCCCCCCCCCCCCCCCCCCCCCGGTCTTGGCCCATGTCCCCCCGCCCCCCCTGCTCTTGGTCCATGTCCCTTCCCCCCCCCTGCTCTTTGTCCATGCTCCCCCCCCCCCCTGCTCTTGGCCCATGTCCCCGCCCCCCCCCCCCCGCTCTTGGTACATGCCCCCCCCCCCCGCTCTTGGTCCTTGTCCCTCTGCTGCTCACAGGTAATGAAAGCTCCTTAAAAATTCCACCACCACATCAGTAGCGTGTTCTAGACTCCT
The DNA here is from genome assembly GCF_030684315.1 of Stegostoma tigrinum. Lineage (NCBI taxonomy): Eukaryota > Metazoa > Chordata > Chondrichthyes > Orectolobiformes > Stegostomatidae > Stegostoma > Stegostoma tigrinum. Next base: position 2,308 of record NW_026728251.1, read on the forward strand.
ATCACACTCTGTGTTTAAAAAATGCTTCTCCCCTCACATCTCCAGAGAGGTCCCCACCCACCACCTGAAATACATCTCTATCAGTCAGTTTTACAGTGAGGCCTGTGAAATCTGCTAGAGTTACAGTGAGGGACTTGGGGTCTTATTGGAGAGACTGTTACAGTGAGGGGTCGGGGGGCGGGGCAGCTGTGTGTATCAGAGGGTGTTGCGGTGAGGGTGGGGGGAGCATGTCGGAGAGCGTTGCGGTGAGGGGGGGTGCATGTCAGAGAGTGTTACAGTGAGGGGAGGGAGCGTGGGGGCTGTAATCCTTGTTACATGTTACTGGAGCAGTGTGTGCAAGGTCAGTGTTTTATGCCAGCTCCAGTGTGCATGGTTGTTTCACAGTGTCCCAGTGTTGGCTCTGCTACTGTTGTAACCTGCTGGTGTTATTTCACGCGCTCAGCCCTGTCAGAGTTTGGGGAACAGCCTGTACTTCACCAGGGGAACGGTTAGTCCCTGGGCTTTGTGCGCATTTGAAAGTGTCAGAATGAAGTCGCTCACCCCGAGGACCAGGCACTGTGACTCCCTGCACCGTTTGGGAATATTTACCGAGCTGTGACTTCGCTGGGTGCTGGGTAATGGTATCTGCTCCAATTCCCCAGTCAGTACCAATCGCCCACCAGAATGGTCCTTACAGCTTTCACTGCACTCACTGCGCGTCTGCTGTTTATTGCAGAAATAAAAACATAGTGTTCAAGAACCTCGGCAGGTCTGCAGCATCTGTGGAGACAAAAACAGTTCATGTTTCCAGTCCAACCTACACTCTATGTATGTGTCTCTCTCTCATTCTCTCTCTCTCTCACACTCACTCTCTCTATCTGTCTGTTTCTGTCTGCCTCATTTTCTCTATCTGTCTCTATCTCTCTCTCTGCCTATCTGTCTGGCTCTCGCTCTCTCTCTCATTCCACACAGATGCTGTCAGACTTGCTGAGTTTCTCCGGCACTTCGTGTGTTTGTTTCAGACTCCTAGCGTCCACAGAACTTTCCTTTATTTATAAAATGTGTCTCAGTTTGGAGTAAGGATCTTTGTTTCCATTTTTCTGGTCCCTGCCCCCATCAGACGTATCCAAGAGAGGGGCAGGATGGGGTTAGCTACAGAATAAAGCTGCTTCTACTCTCGGAAATTGAAATTAATGCTCTCCTTGCACTGTCCCCATGAAATGTACCCAGGAGAAATGGAGAAATAGCCTCAGAGGGCCATAGGTTGGTGGTAATCTCTTACCCAGAGAGCATCATTGAAGGCTGGGTCACCTAATATATCCCCCGGCCCCCAGCCCTACCCTGGGAGTGTTTGATGGAGGGGGTACAGTGTTGAGGGAGCTTTAGTCTGTATCAGACCCCATGCAGTCCCTATCCTGAGAATGTTTGATGTGGCGGGGGGGGGGGGGGGGGGGGAAATAGTGTAGAGGGAGCTTTACTCTGTATCAGACCCCATGCTGTCCCTAGTGGAGAAACCTGGACTTTGTGGCCTAGTGATGGCGGCTGGGAGCAAGCACTGGGCCGGATAACGGGAGGCTGGGCCTGGTTCCTGTGAGAGGAAGCTAAAGGTGGTAGTGGGAGGAGGAGGGAGATGATATGGAAGGTACAGTCAGAAACCATCTCGCTGTCCCTGGTACATTCCCCTCCCAGAGCTCGCTTGCTACCTCCCAACATGCCCCCCAGTATGCATTCACCTCCTGGCGCGTGAACGGTCCTCCCTCCCTCTCCCCTCCCTTTTCCCCCTCATCCCTGGCTCTGCTCCCCTCCCATCCCCCTCTCCTCCCTCCCACCGCTCTGCCCCTCTCCCCTCCCTTCCCCCCCCCCCCCTCCCACCGCTCTGCCCCCCTCTCCCCCCCCCCCCCATCCCTAGCTCTGCTCCCCTCCCGTCCCCTCTCCTCCCTCCCTCGGCTCTGCCCCTCTCCCATCCCTCCCCTCCTCTCCCGACCCTTCTACCGGTCTCCCCCTCCCCGGCTCTGCTCCCTTTCCCTCCCTCCCCCTCCTTCACTGGGTCTGCCCTTCTCCCCTCCCCCTCACCCCAACCCCCCAAACCAGCTCTGCCCCTCCCCTGGCTTTACCCTTCGCCCCTGCCCTCCCAGCACACTTGCCTAGACCTGATGCTTTTAATAGTCCTGTGGTTATTTTTAGCAGGAAGAAGGGAAAGCTGGAGTGGAAGGGGATTTTGTTCCTGTGAGTTTGATATTCTTTGCACTCTGTTTCCAGATCTACCACACAAATGTTTAATTTGAACCAGCTGAAGATTGTTTACAACGGATTTTTATTTTTTTTAAAGCTCTAGAAATGTAGACAGCTGCGTATTCATAAGTGTCCAACTTAGTGAGAGCTCTTGTCTGTGTGGTTTCATTGACGATGGTGGGCGGGTGGGCATGTCTCGTGAACTGTCTGCTTGGCGATGGGGGGGGGGGTGCGGCCCGTGTTTGTCTTCCTCATTTCTCTTAACCCCCTCGTCCCCTTCCTCTCCATCCCTTTTCCCCCCTGCCCCTTGGCCACGCTGTTCAGCTGCACTGGCTCTCCTGACCCCACCCGTGGGCTGCTGGGGACGGAGGGGAGGAGTTTGATGTGGGTTTTGCCTTCGGGGGGGCGCGGCGGGGCTCGAAGTGGCAGTACTCGTGTTAACCCTTAACATACCAGGCGCCAGCGAGGGGTACTATGGTATTAAAAGATCCAACAGACATTTACGACATCTGTCTATTACACGGCTTTTTTTTTGCAACTACCTTGTTTAAGAGATGTGCTGACACCGCTCTGGAGCAGGTGGGACTTGAACCTAGGCCTCCTGGCTCAGAGTTAGGGACACTACCTCTGCTCCATAATAGCGCCACTATTGTATACCATGGTAACGGTCAGGGTCAGTATTAGACTGATTGATTTTTAAAGCCAGGAGACTATCTTACGCTTGGTGATTGGAGCTAGGTTGGAGTCTGACACTTCTGCATTCAGTCATGAGCAGTGATGCACTGGTATTGTGAGCCTGTCACTTTGAGCTATACTGACGGTGTTTTAGTGCCACTGAGTTGGCTCAATGTATCCACTTTTTCATTGAAATCGTACAATCCCTACAGTTTGGAAACAGGCCATTCAGCCCACTGAGTCCACACCAACGCCCCCCACCTTAGCCCTGTAACCTTGCACTTCCTAATGCTGATCCTCCTAACCTGCACATCCCTGGACACTGCGGGGAAATTTAGCATGGCCAATCCGCCCTAAGCTGCACATCGATAGCTAGAAACATATTCCATACAGAGAAAATGGTCATATGTAGGCCTGATTAATACAAACAGCTAAAAGCGAGTTTACAGTGTTACAATGAAGCTTAGAGTGGAGGTTTGGCCGAAACGGTTCACCAGTGAACACTAGCCCGTAGTCGAGGTACTGACTGTTCCAGGATAATGGATAAACTCCTCATTGTCAGCAGCAATTGTACTACTTGTTTTATTAAGTTAGTTCAACAATAAGTGGAGAGTTGACATCTCGTGAGGCTGTAAGCTGTCGGTGGGGTCTGTCGCTACCTTTGACTGAGGATTAGCAGCTTGACATATTCGCTAATTTAGTCAAAATTGTGGTATTGATTGTGTTAATGAGGAAGGTGGTGGATGCAGGTAAAGTTACAAAGTTGTGAAAAGGCATTGAACAGGAAAGGTTTGGACAAATATGGGCCAAGTGCAGGCAGGTGGGACTAGTTTGGGAACATGGCTGGTGTGGGCTGGCTGGACCAAAGGATTTGTTTCCATGCTGTATGACTATGACTATGATTGAATGAATGCTGTGTGGGTCTTGAGGCTCTCCATGCTACTGAGACTTAGTTTTGGCAGGACCTGCATGTGGTTGCGAGTCATTGTGTGTCCTGATTCATCCCTGACTGGCGTACTAGTCACCTCGTGAGGTCAGTACCTCTGACCCTGGTGTAACATGGCCGTGGTATCCTTTGGAAGTAAACAGAGTTGACATTTCGAGACCCGGTGACTCCTGATTAGAACGTTTTACAGTTACTGCCAGCCCTGCTGAGTTTTGCCAGCAATTTCTATTTTTGTTCCTCATTCTGCGACATGTTGGTTGAGTTTTGTGCACTGCTGACTGTAACTCTCCACTACGTTATCGTTTGGTCTATGAAATAGAACTGGATTGGGTGTTTGGGTGGCACACTGGGTCAGTGATTAGCAGTGCTGCCACACAGCGCCAGGGGCCTGGGTTCGATTCCAGCCTCGGGCGACCGTGTAGAGTTTACACATTCTCCCCGTGCCTGCGTGGGTTTCCTCCCGCTGTCCAGAGATGTGCTGGGCAGGTAGATCGCCATGCTAAGTTGTCCCATAGTGCCCAGGGACGTGTGGGCTGGGGGTGTTAGTTAAGGAATGGGGGTGGTGGGTGGATCGGTGTGAACTTGAATTGAATCTCTGAAGTGTGTTAACGGGCCGTTCAGCCCAAAAGGTCCATACAGACTCTCCAAAGAGCAACCCATTCAGACTTGCGCCTCTGACCTTATCCCTGTAACTCTGCATTTCCCATGGCTAATCCATCTAACCCATACATCTCCAGATACTAATGGCAATTTAGTGAGGTTAGATTTAGCAATCCACCTTATGTGCGCATCTTTGGACCGTGGGAGAAGACCGGCGTACCCGGAGGAAACCCACGCGGACCTGGGGAGAATGTGCAAACTCCACACAGAGGCCCGAGGGTGGATTCGAACCCAGGTCCCTGGTGCTGCAAGGAAGCGGTGCTAACCACTGAGCCGACTTGATGGGCCAAATAGCCTGCCTCCACACTGATGCGTTGTTTGAACTGTTGTAACTCTGTAAGGATGTCCGTGGATGCCCAGGCCACAATCACATTTCTACACTCCATCATTCTGCCTTGAACACTTTGAAATGTGCACCTTAAGCTGCGTGCCTGTGACTTCGTGTGAACTTGAACTGGTGTTGGTCCCTTTAAGACTGTTGCTCCCTGTAATAGCACAGATATTGCAGGTCTCATAGTGATACTGTAACTTTTATTTACAGTCAGGAACACCGCGTTCTAGCCTCCAGCTTCTGTACAGCACTGCACTGACTTTGTGTTGCAACTTTCTAATCTTTTTCTTAAGGCAATCTTAGAAGCTACTTTTTGTTTTGAAAGAGCCAATGTTTTAATTCAAAAATAAATTAGCCTTGTTGTTTTGGTAGCAGGGTCAATAAATCACAGTTTCCAGTGCTGTTCCTGGCACAAGACTCAGTGTGGGCCTCACCCCTAAGTCTGAGCATAATGGGCATAACACAGGCATCTCACAAATTGGTAGCTAATGCTCTACCTGCCGGTCTGTCTGTCCTTGCAGAAACTAATGCCGTCAATTAGGTGAAAGTTCAAAGTTGTTGTGTGGTTCGACTTCAGCTAATTTTCCAACGATCTGCCGTGGAGGTTTTGGGAGTATTTTGTAAATGGCCACTCGTTCCGACCATAATGTGGGTTTTGCCTTCTGTAGAGCTTTTTTCAATGGTGCCACGGTGCTTGTACCCTGCAACACACCCTGGGTGTGGACCTCGCGGCACTGAAAGATCCAACAGATGTTTATTATGGCTGGCTATTATATATAATTATTGCATTCAGAGGCACATTAGTGTGCCTGGGCTAGTATTGGGCCTATTCAGTTACAGAAAGCAGTACATTTCCAGCAGCTTGATCTGTTTCAGGTGACGTACCCTTGGGTATTGTTGGTGAATGCATGTCAGAAAATGCAGCCGGCCGTTTGCTTTTTCTGGGATCTTGCTCTGCACCATGTTGGAACAGACAGGCGGCAGTCCTGTGGTGAGGTCCTGGGGCGGGTTGCAGGGGCTTGCTGTGGCATTAACTGGGTGGGGGTGTGTTTGGTTGGAACGGTGTTTTGCAGGCTGGTGGAGGAAGCTTGAGCCCAGAGAATCATTGAGAGTTTGACCCCCAGCAGCGTCTGTCTCCCGCAAGGGCGTCCGAGACAGTAAATGTATCTGTAATTGGGATCGATCGTGAAGAATTGTCTCGGCTGAAGTGTGCCGGTAGCATTTAATCAATAGAACTTAAGACTGATGTTCAGGAACAGATTAGTGATTTGTGTTTCTGTTTCCAGGTTTTGTCTTACACCACTTCCCATCTAAAGTTTGCCCCATGTCCAAGTGTGCCCCTTGTATCCCAACCCACACAACCCCCCACCCCCAAATCAGCCATTTTTAACCTCTCGCATCCCCCACTCCCTTACGCCCCCGCCTCAGGTCCTTGCAGACCTAACCTGACTCACGTCCAGCTCTCTACCCCCCCCCCACCCCCACCCCAACCTTGGCAGACCCCAGTAGCGCTCTGTTGACATGGCAGCCTGCATTGGTTATCATTGTACGTTGATAACGTGTGAATTATATCCCAGACCAGTTCTCGGATTCTGTAATAAAGTGGGGCTTGAGGGAGGAGTGTGTTTATAAAGGGACATCTCCTGCGAAGTTGGCTGAGGAGAGTAGCCTCACAATCTGTTTTTTTAAAACAATGTTTATGTGTTGATTCTTCTCGGCCTTTTGGCTCAGACCACTTGGCTGCGATCGTGTGCTGAGGCTTTGTGTCTTGGCAACGGGGCCATTTGAGTGGGGGGGGGGATAAAAAACCACGTTTTTAAAACAAAAAGTTTATGTAATGATCAGGCGTATGGCTGGAGTTAATGGTAGTTGTCTTCCCCCGAGGGTGGGGGGGATTTTTCGAGACTACTAGGGGGCACTTTTTTTTAGGTAAGACGCGAAAGATTTTAAAAAGAGAAGACGTGCGGGGCAGATTTTTTTTACGCAGAGGGTGGTTCGCGTGTGGAATGAACTTCCTGAGGAAGTGGTGGATGTGGGCACAGTTACGACGTTTAAAAGACGTTTGGATACGTACATGAGTCGGAAAGGTTTGGAAGGATGTGGGCCAGGAGCAAGCAGGCTGCCTGGGATTATGTGCGGCATGGGCTGGCCGGACCAAAGGGTCTGTTTCTGTGCTGTTTGACTGTCTGACTCCAAGGACTTGGATGGACACTTGCAGTGTCATAATGTTCAAAGCTATGGGTCAAGTGTGGAGACAGTGGGACCAGTTTGGATATGTTAGCACTGACCTGTTGGGTCACTGCTGTGCTGTGTGACTCTCTCTCCATTCGAACCCTTGTTGGGCCTCAGTTGGGGGACTGTAGTCTACATTTGCGGGAGCCACATTATAGGAAAGATCGGAGAGAGTGCAAGACAGATTCACAAGAATGGTGAGAAACTTCAGTGATAGGGATAGATTGAAGAAGTTGAGATTGTTTTCCTTGGAAAGCAGAAGGCTCGAAGGAGATGTGATTGAGGATTTGAAACTGGTGAGCGGGCCATATATCGGGAGAAGCCATGCCAATTTGTAAAGAGAACACGAGCAAAGGGGGTGTAGATTTTAAAATGATGCGCAAATGAAGCAAGGTTAGGTGAAAAAAAACACATTCTCACGCAGAGCGCATTTAGTGTCCAGAATGCACTGACTGGAAATGTGGTGGAATCGGGTTCATTTGAGGCATTCAAGAGTGCATTGGATGTTAATTTGGATAGAAGTGATCTCTAATTGTAGTGGGAAAAGGCCGGAGATTGGCACTGGGTAATGATGCTTATTTGAAGAGCCCAGTGTGGGCTGAATGGCCTCCTCTTCTGCTGTAACAATCCTGTGCGCTGCTGAAGGCGACCTGAGAGAAATGTTCAGATCGTGTGGGGAGGGGTTGACTGGGACAGAGAAGGGAGGAGAGGTTTAGTGAGGGAAACCCAGAGTTTGGGCCCCAGGTAGCTGAAGGTACAGTCACCAATGATGGAGCGACAGGAATCGAGGAATACTCGGATCCCTCTACCTCTTGTACAAACTGCTCAGGCACTGTATTCCAGATCTCTGCCACTCACTGCATTAGGGAGCTCTTCCCCAAAGATTTTTTTTCCCTGATTTATTTCAGTCGGTGCCCCCTCTGGTTTCTAATCCTCCTCATTTACTGTAAACACAAGGCACAGAAAGAGGCTGTGATGACTGCCCTGACCTCAAAGCCCTATCTACTCGCTGTGACTTGTTCATTTTCCCCTCATCTTGTATTTAATTCTTTTGCACATTTCCTTTTATATTTATCATAAACACAGAATGCTGGAGAAACTCAGCAGGTCTGGCAGCATCTGTGGAGAGAGAGAGAGAGTTAATGTTTTACAGTCTGATGTGCAAGTTCTAAAGAAGGGTCATACCAGACTTTGAAACATTAACTGTTTCTCTCTCTCCTCTCTCTCTGTCTCTCTCTCTCCCCCTCTCTTTCTGTGTCTGTGACTCTCTGTCTCTGTCTCCCCTGTCCCTGTCTCTCCCTCCCCTCTCTCTCTTTCTGTGTCTGTGTGTCTCTCCTCTGTGTGTGTGTGTGTCCCTCTCTTTCTCTCTCCCTGTGTCTCACTTATTGACTCTCCCTGCCTCCCTGCCCCACCCCACCTCCCCCTCTCTCTGTCTTCTCTGTAATGGGACCCCACGAGACTCACAGTCAGATTTTCTTTGCTGTGTGGAGCGATGTGACATTTCTGTGGGAAAGGTAGTAGATAAATGCTTGTTGTCACTTTGTTTTAGCCTTTGGGGTTTTTTTTCCACTCTGTCAAGTGGACCGAGATCCTTGAGAGGGGTCCCAGTATCGGTTTACATCCTTTGGCTGCCAGCCTCCTGCCCAGAGTGGAAGGGCTGGTCTCTCTGGCTGTTAGTTTGTAGGTGTGTAATGGGATCTTTATGCCCCAGCCGCATGGCTACATGCAGCACTCGGCCCTTGGAGTGGGAACCGGGTACCCTGGCAACTGCACATGCTGCAGCCTGGAGTAGGCCGCAGGTTGCGGTGGGCTGAGAGGCCAAGAGGTAGCAGCCAAGGGAGAGAAGGAATTTACGGTGCCTGGCTGCAGCCCCGTGGGGAGGAGGGGGTTGCCTGTCTGCTCGCTGCTCAAGGGGCAGAGGGATCTGTCCTTGCTCCGTTATCGGGAATCTTGAGGCCTGCTTCTCCCACCCCCAGCTCAGGCCTCAGTCCATCACGTGCTGCCCCTCTGTTCGCTGCCTCAGGCTGACCGTCCTCTTCGGGCCTGAGCTGAGCTTCTATCCTCTCAGTCGTGTTGGCGTGCACCCCCCCCCCCCCGCCACCCCATGTCATCGAGAGGACTGCCCTCCTCACTCGTTTCTCCCTCCTGTCCCTCGGAAACTTGATGTTGCCTCATTTGTTCGGGTTTGCGGGGGTGTGTGTGTGTGTGGAGGTGGGGGGCGTGGTATTTGAGAGCAGTGTTGCTGAAGGTAGAAGCTGAGTAGGGGTTTTGTGTGTGTGGGGTGTGGGTGTGGTGGCGGGGCAGGGGGAGGCTGTGTGCTAAACAGGGAGCTGGAGGCGACTTGGCTCCAACTCCACTTTGACAAGTCGCATGCCGCTCGTGAGGGGAGATTTTGGGGCAGATTTGCCTTGGTGTAGTGCCTTCCACACCCGGAAGCAGCCCCTGAGGCCCTCCTTTTGCATAGCCACTGTTGTCATGAAGCAAATGGCGAAAATTTCAAACCATTTCTAAGGGAAAAAGAGTTTTTGGAGTTTAAAAACTCACCACTGTAACCATTGCAAATTGTTGTAAAAACCCACCTGGTTCGCTAATGTTGTTTCAGAGATAGTAGGAACTGCAGATGCTGCAGAATCTGAGGTAACAAGGTGTAGAGCTGGTTGAACACAGCAGGCCAAGCAGCATCAGAGGAGCAGGAAGGCTGACGTTTTGGGCCTAGACCTTTTTTTCTGGAGAAGGGTCTAAGCCCGAAACGTCAGCCTTCCTGCTGTGATACTGCTTGGCCTGCTGTGTTCATCCAGCTCTACGCTGTCTTAATATCTTACTTGGCCTGTACATCCATGTGACTCCAGACCCCCAGCCATGTGCTTGTCTGTTAATTGCCCTCTGAAATAGGTCCAGCTAGCCACTCAGCTCAAAGAATGTGAGGGATCGGCAACAAGTACTTGCCCTGCCAGCAATGCCCACATCCCAAAAAAGGATTTTAAATAAAGTAGCAGCCAGTTTCCACGTAGGAAGGCCCCACTCTGTGGTGGTGTCGTGATAAACTGTTTGAGGGGTGCGTTCTGGCTGGGAATCAGCGAGGGAGAACGGTCCCTGCTTTTGCAGTGGTTCTGTGGGATCCTCTTTGCCTACCTGAGGGTGCCACTGAATCTTTGGTCTTCCTGCCGAACCTTGCAGCAGTGTCAGCCTGCAGTTACGTGCTCTGTTCTCTGGAGCGAGGCTGTGGCCAGGTAAATGTGTCGAGAAAGAGGCAATGGGATTGGAGCGATGTGGGGTTTGAATTGTGAGGGCAGAACACCCTGGCAGGAGAACATTCTTGAAAAAGCAGGCCGTTAATTAAACAGAGCATGACTGCGCAATTCCAGAGTGCAAGGGGATTCAGGTGTCTTTGTACAAGTTGCAGAAAGGTTCTTGTGCAGCTGGAGCAAATGATTTAAGAAGGCTCACGGGATGCTATCCTTTATTCACAGAGGAATTGAGTATAAAAGTGAGGATGTTAAGCTTCAGTTAGACATGTCATAGGTGAAACCGCATCTCGAATGCTGTGTGCAGTTTTAAGAACAAAAGCCAAGGATTGTACAGCACAGGAACAGGTCCTTCAGTGCACCAAACCAAAATTGTGCTGACACACGACGCTTTTCTAAACTAAAATACTTTTTTTCCTTGATGGGGTCTGTAACCCCCTCTTCTCTACTGATTCATGTATCTGTCAAGATGCCTGTTTAAACATTACTGTTGTATTTGCCTCCACTATCTCTTCTGGCAGCACATTCTATGCACTTACCATCCTTTGTATGTTTAAAAAAAAGTAAAATCTCCTGTCACATCTCCTTTAAACTCAACCCCTTTTGCCTTAAACCTGTGTCTCTTAATAATTGACATTCCTACCCTGAGAATAAGACTCTGACTGTCCATTCAATCCAAGTCTCTCATCATTTTGTAAGCTTCTACCAGGTTGCCCCTCAGCCTCCAGTGTTCAAGTGAAAACAAACCAAATTTGTCCTATCTTTCGTCACTGCTAGTACCCTCCAAACCCGGCAACATCCTGGTAAACTGTCTATCTACCCTCTCCAAAGCCTCCAATGTCCTTCTGGTACAGTGGCAACCAGAACTGGACACAGTGCTCCAACGTGGCCTAACCAAAGTTCTTTACAGTGCTGCGTGACTTGCTAATGTTTATACCCTATGCCCCAACCAACGAAAGCAAACATTAACCACTCATGTTGCCACTTTCAGGAAACTGTAGCTGTATGCCAGGATTCCTCTGTATGTTGATGCTGTTACGGGCTCTGCCGTTTACTGCACTTCCCTCCTGCATTTTATCTCCTTATTTAATCAAGGACGTAAACACATTGGAGACACTCTCCGGAGGAGGTTTATGAGATTGATACCTGGTATGAGTCTGTTGCCTAATGGGAAAGGATGTGCTTGTTTCTGATGGAGTTTTAGAAGATCGAGGGGGCAACTTGATTGAAAGGTGTAAGATCCTGAACAGTCTTAGCCAACGTGGATGTGAGAAGGAGGTTTCCTCTTGTGTGTCAACACAGAACTCGGGAGCACTGTTTCAAAATAAGGGGTCAGTCTTTCAGGATGGAGCTGGGGAGAAATGTTTCCCTGAGGATTATGGAAGTTTGGAACTCTCTGCCTCAGGAGGCAGTGAAAGGGGCGGGTGGTGTCATTGAGCATTTTAGAACATAGAACATTACAGTGCAGTACAGGCCCTTCGGCCCTCGATGTTGCGCCGACCTGTGAAACCAATCTGAAGCCCATCTAATCTACACTATTGCATTATTATCCATATGTTTATCCAATGACCATTTAAATGCCCTTAAACTTGGCGAGTCTACTACTGTTGCAGGCAGCACATTCCATGCCCTTACTACTCTCTGAGTAAAGAACCTACCTCTGACATCTGTCCTATATCTATCACCCCTCAGTTTAAAGCTATGTCCCCTCATACTAGCCATCTCCCCCTGAGGAAAAAGGCTCTCACTGTCCACCCTATCTAATCCTCTGTTCATTTTGTATGTCTCTATGAGGTCACCTCTTAACCTCCTTCTCTCTAACAAAAACAGCCTCAACTCCCTCAGCCTTTCCTCATTAGACCTTCACTCCATACTAGGCAACATCCTGGTAAATCTCCTCTGCACCCTTTCCAATGCTTCCACATCCTTCCTATAATGTAGCGACCAGAACTGTACGCAATACTCCAAGTGCGGCCGCACCAGAGTTTTGTACAGCTGCAATGTGACCTCATGGCTCCGAAGCTCATCCCTCTACCAATAAAACCTAACAATGCCATACGCCTTCTTAACAACCCTATTAACCTGGGTGGCAACTTGCAGGGAGCTATGTACATAGACACCGAGATTTCTCTGCTCATCCACACTACCAAGAATCTTACCATTAGCCCAGTACTCTGTATTCCTGTTACTCCTTCCAAAGTGAATCACCTCACACTTTTCCACCTTAAACTCCATTTGTCACCTCTCAGCCCAGCTCCGCAGCTTATCTATGTCCCTCTGTAATCTGCAACATCCTTCGTCACTATCCACAACTCCATCGACTTTAGTGTCATCTGCAAACTTACGAACCCATCCTTCTACGCCCTCATCCAGGCCATTTATAAAAATGACAAACAGCAGTGGCCCCAAAACAGATCCTCGCGGTATTCCACTAGTAACTGAACTCCCGGATAAACATTTCCCATCAACCACTACCCTCTGTCTTCTTCCAAAGCATGAAGATTCATATTCAATGTGGAATTGAGGTTGAGGGGATGTAGAATTTGAAACCCATACGGATGAGCCATAATCTCACTGAATGGTATAGCAGACTTGTCAATGCAAACTGCGAACAGTACGATGGCTCCATGACTCGGTGCCACGCGGGTTTGATTCCAGCTTCAGGTGACTATCTGTGGAGTTTGCACGTTCTCCCCGTGTCTGCGTGGGTTTCCTCCAGGTGTTGCAGTTTCCTCCCACAGTCCAAAGATGTGCAGGTTAGGGCAGGTTGGCCATTATATATTGAACATAATGTCCAGCGATGCACAGGCTGCGTGGGTTAGCCATGGGAAATGCAGGATTAAAGGGATAGGGTTGAGGGGTGGGTCTGGGTGGGCTGCTCATTGGAGGGTTGGTGGGGACTTGATGGGCCGAATGGCTTGCTTGCACACTGTAGAGATCCCATGAAAATGCTCATCGGGGATTGATTAATACCATGAATTACTTCATTTGAAACAGTAAAACATGTAAGCCATGACCAGACATTTAGAGCAAAGCAGTTTTGTGGATGGAGGTATGCAGTTATGTATCTTGCAGACCTGCCTTTCACTCACTCGCTCTCTGAAGTGTGAATGCGGAATTTGCCAAGAGAGCAGCCGAGAAAGAAAGGGGGAGAATGAGCAGTATGCTTCCTCTTCACTCAGGCAGAGAGAGAGGGAGAGATGAGCTCTTGCATGTGGATGTTGGTTGTTTGTGCTTTATGGCCTAGACATCAGTCTGGAGCTCCCTGCCCAGGATACATTGAGAGGTTATTACTGCACTGAGCTCCCCTGAACCCTCACCAACTGTTGCTAATTGAAAAGCCAATCAAAAGACCATTTCTGGGTCTGGCATTCTCCCTCTCATTACTGCAATAAGACAACACTGCCCATTCAAGTAACTTGTCGTAAACGCGCAGTTTCCATGATCTAAAACAGCATCTTTTCCCCATTTTTAAACCACAGTCTTGAGACAAAAAAAGTGGCTTTTACAACACCCAGTGTGTGGAGTCCTTAAAGGTGAATTCTCTAAAAGGTGAGGTACACCGACTGCAGCCTTCTCCATTCCACAAGCTGCCTCCCTGTCTTTTCAGTAATTAGTGAATATGTCCAGATCCTGCATTACTGCTGTCGTCTGGAAGTACCATCAGTTCTCTACAGTCATCAATGATATTGTCTGCCATTCCTGTTTGTGTGCAGAATCCAGCGACCCACGCAGCAAGGTTGTGGAATTCTGGAGGTGATGTTCTGAGCCCCACGTTACTTTGCACAAACTGGACCACTCTGAGAGCCGACTACTGTCACACTTCTGCCAGTTTTGTAGCCACGGTTGTTTTTGATTGGGCACAGCCATCATCATCTCCTGCAGTCTCACAAGCTGCACCCGAGTTTAAAAGAGGAGGGTACTATCTGTGGGAGTCGGTGGCACTGATCTGGCAAACAGGAGCTCTGTTTGGTGATGAATGATTACGCTTGGGGGAATTTCTGTCTGAAGTAACTGATGCTGTCTATCAGTGTAAGAGTTAACAGGAAGCCACTCAGCCCTTTGAGCATATGTTGCCATTTAATAAGGTCATGGTGAACTGATTTTAGCTGACCCTCTGACAGTGCAGCACTCCCTCAGCATTGACCCTCTGACAATGCAGCGCTCCCTCGGTGCTGACCCTCCGATAGCGCGGCGCTGGCCCTCAGATGGTGCGGTGCACCCTCGGCGCTGGCCGCCAGACGTGGACTGCAGGCTCCAGAGTGAGCCTTGTTCCGATGTCCTTCTGACATGCAGTTGGTGTGAGGTGCCTTGGTTCCTAAGTGTGATGAATCTTGTTCTGGCTTTTAGTGTGAGGTAGCAATGTGGGGAGAGGGCTCAGACTTTGACAGTCTGTCAGTGTACTCCCTCAGCAGAGGCTGTGCATCCGGTTTCAGCCTCAGTACTCGTCAGTGGGTTACCAGTGCAGGTCCCTGGTTACTGGCTGTCTCATCACAGGGGCCTTTCTACCAGTCACCACAGCTGCTGTCACCTAGGTCCCCTGCAGCTGTGTGCATCGAGATTCTGTTAGTCCTGGCTAAACAATATCTAACCACGCAACCTGCATTCAATTACCCTTGTGTCAACAGGGGACTTGAAGCAATCTCCTTTCCACTAGAATTAAGGCCAGTCATTTACCTGTCATGGGTGGTGTTTGGTGGGGTACAATGTAGAGGGAGCTTTACTCTCTATCTAACTCTGTGCTCTCCATGTCCTGGGAGTGTTTGATGGTTGGGGGGAGGGGGCGGTGACAGTATAGAGGGAGCTTCACTCTGTATTTAACTCTGTGCTGTCCCTGTCCGGGGAGTGTTCGATGGGGTACAGTGTAGAGGGAGTTTCCCTCTGTATCTAACTCTGTGCTGTTCCTGTCCTGGGAGTGTTCGATGGGGGATGGTGTAGAGGGAACTTCACCCTGTATCAGACTTCATTCTGTTCCTGTCCTGGGATTGTTTGATGAGGGACAGTGTAGAGGGAGCTTCTCTCTTTGTGTCAAACACTGGAATTTTGTCCTGTGAAATACAATACTGCAGGTACTGGAATTCCAAAAGATTTTTAAGAAATGCTAGAGAAACTCAGCGGGTCTGGCAGCATCTGTGGAGACAAACAGTTCATGTTACAAGTCAAATATAACTTTCCTACGGTTCCCAGTTTGCCCAGCACTTTCTGTTTTTATTGAATGTGTATCTGATGCCTTACTGTGCGTATGCTGGGTGCTGACGTTGGGTCTGTACTGTGGGAGAAGCTGTGTTGTGCAGCGACCAAGGTCACACTGTAGAAGTTGTTATTAATGTAACACAACTGTCGAACTAAACCTGCAGATCCTGTGCTGTGTGAGTCTTATCAGTTCCCTCTCTACACCTCAGTTTGTTTCTCTCTGTCCTGGTTTCTCTGCCCCCTCAGTGTATTTGCGTGTTGCTTTCTGTCTATTCTGTCTGTACGTCCTGTCCCTGCTCCCTGTCGCACTCGGCCCACTTCTCTCTCTCACTGTTCCATCTGTCTCTCTCTTCCCCCCACCCCACCCCACCTCCATGTTCCTGTGTACTAATGGTTTGTTTCTCTGTTTCTGCCCCCTCCACAGGACTGACCCTTGGCCCCAGTTGGGACAACTGTGACCGTGCACTGTGAACCGCCTGTGTGGAGGTGAGTGCTGCATTTGCCTGGATGCTGCCTGTTGCAATGTGCCAGTCCACTGTGTATTTTCGGGACAGGGTGGAGGTTGTTTGTACATGAAGGATGGTTATTTTTGGGACTTGATATGGCTTGTTTGATTCCTGGCCTGTTGTGCGGTGGGAGGTTTCCGAGGGCTATGGGGGTCAGAGGGCAGAGGCGTGTGCAGGGTCCGGCTCCAGCCCTAAGGCGCATGGTCTTGGGGAGTTCCCAGGCTTGGGGCCCGGCCGAACCCCATATCTCGGGCTCAGGATGTGGGGAGGAAGGGGTCTCTTGTTTCTGTAGTGCCTTCTGCCCCACAACTTCCAAACGAGCCTCGGCTGGTGACCGGCCCTCTTTCATGAGTAAACATTTTGTTGAAAGCATTCGTTGACAGCAGGATCCCAGGGACGGATGTTGTGAAACTGACTGGGCACTTCCTCTTAGCCCCAGGACGTGGTCAGTGCTGGGAAGCTGAGAGAATGTCCCCTGCACTCATCCTGGAAGGCTGGCGGGTTTTTACAACACTCAGCCTGACACAAAAAGAGGATAGGTATGTTGCTGAAGGCCTCAGTCAGAAAGTGGCACCTCCCACAATCCCTTGGAGTGGGCATCTGGTTTGTTAGCCTGGATTGCAAACTCGAACCTGTGACCTTCTGACGTGGGAGGTATCTGTCCAACCTGTTGAACCGCGGCTTTGTTGAAGAAAGGTAATGTGTGTCGTCTGATGAAGGGTGTGTGATTGATTTAAATATCATTTTCAAGAGTTTGGATTTCAAAATAGTGGCATATGAGAGAGAGGGTTACTTTCACGAACAGTAATTGTCAGATGCAGGAACAGTGACCTAATGTGTCAAAGTTCCGGGGATGCCAGAATGTTTGTGGAAAATTGTTTATGACTCGCAGGGTAAACACTGAAGGTCATCAGCTTGGTTTAGGTTCAGACCATTTGAGGATCGATCAAACCAGAGATTGAGAATTTCTTGGGTAGTTGGAAGGAGACCTCACTGACGTGAGAACCAACTATAGTTTCTTGAAAAGCTTTTAAGAGTTTAATGGAGTGTTACCTCAGCAAACAAGTTTAGTGTGTGCAGCTTTCATACAGCAGTGTTAACAAGAAATCTGCAGGTTATTAAAAGCTGAGAAGGTTTAAGCTTTTGGCTTCATGAATGTTCGTGTAAAAAGATTCCATAGTTCATTGGACAGAGAAACTGAGGAGAATTGGTTAAGTTTTGATGTCGAGGCAACATTATTCTGGATTTGCATCGCTATAAAGTGATGTGATTGGGAAGTAGGTTGTAAAACAATGTTTTGCTGTTTATTGTAAGATACTTCTTGCTGTGTTCGATGTCTAGATGGCTTGGTTTTATTTTGTTTTTATTTTTTGTATTCAATTCTGTCATTGAAGAAACTCTTAAGCTTCGTGCGACCGTGTTTCAGCGACTAATCACCATGTTAAGGAAAGTAAAGCCAGCTTGCAGTCTCGTCCAGTTGTGCTATCAGCTGGGACTTTGGTGTGAGGGCACGATTGGATACAGTTTGGTGGGTGGATTCAAGGGTGGAGATTGTTCAATAGACAACCTTTGTCTGCCTCACTTCCTCTTTTTGAAGATCTGGGTTGCTGAAGAGAGTATTTTCACAGCTCAAAGCCCACTGGTGGGTGGGGCAGGTACTGCTTGCTGTTTGGGGTTGGGGCAGGTGGTGGTAGGAGAAGGGGATGGGGCTGGAGCATGGTTTAGCCCAAGGGAAAGCTGTTTTGGTAATGTTAAGGTGATTCCATTTGGCCAACCAATGGGCAGCTGTGTCTGGATCATCAATAGCCCAATTCTTCATCAACTTACCTCTGTACAGTGCATTTAATGCTGGGAACCATCTCAAGCCAAGTGGTTATCAAGCAGGCTTCAGCACTGAGCCATGTAAAGAGATATCGGGGATAGGTGGCCAAAAGCAAGGGGAATTTTAGGGAGGGTCTTAAAATAGAAGCACGTGAGAGCCGGAGAGGTTTTGGGAGGGAATTCCAGACCTCGGGATCCAGGCAGGTGAAGGGACGGCCACCAACGGCAGAGTGACTGGAATCGGGGGATGGTCAAGAGCTGGAGTTGGAGGAAAGATCTCACGGGTGTAGGGCCTGGAGGAAGTGACAGAGATAGGGAGGAGGTGTAGCGCCTGGAGGGGGTTACAGAGATAGGGAGGGGGTGTAGGGACTTACAGAGATAGGGACGGGGTAGAGGGGCTGGAGGAGGTTACAGAGATAGGGAGGGGGTGTAGGGGATTACATGGATAGGCAGGGGGTGCAGGGGATTACAGAGATAGGGAGGGGTGTAGGGGCTGGAGGAGGTTACAGAGATAGGGAGGGGGTGCAGGGGCTGGAGGAGGTTACAGAGATAGGGAGGGGGTGTAGGGGCTTACAGAGATAGGGACGGGGTAGAGGGGCTGGAGGAGGTTACAGAGATAGGGAGGGGGTGTAGGGGATTACATGGATAGGCAGGGGGTGCAGGGGATTACAGAGATAGGGAGGGGGTGTAGGGGCTGGAGGAGGTTACAGAGATAGGGAGGGGGTGCAGGGGCTTACAGAGATAGGGACGGGGTAGAGGGGCTGGAGGAGGTTACAGAGATAGGGAGGGGGTGTAGGGGATTACATGGATAGGCAGGGGGTGCAGGGGATTACAGAGATAGGGAGGGGGTGTAGGGGCTGGAGGAGGTTACAGAGATAGGGAGGGGGTGCAGGGGCTGGAGGAGGTTACAGAGATAGGGAGGGGGTGCAGGGGCTGGAGGGGGTTACAGAGATAGGGAGGGGGTATAGGGGCTTACAGAGATAGGGAGGGGGTAGAGGGGCTGGAAGAGGTTACAGAGATAGGGAGGGGGTAGAGGGGCTGGAAGAGGTTACAGAGATAGGGAGCGGTTGTAGGGGCTGGAGGAGGTTACAGAGATAGGGAGGGGGTGTAGGGACTGTAGGAGGTTACAGAGATAGGGAGGGGGTGTAGGGGCTGGAGGGTGTTACAGAGATAGGGAGGGGGTGTAGGGGGCTGTAGGACATTACAGAGATAGGGAGGGGGTGTAGGGGCTGGAGGAGATGACGCAGATATCAAAGAAGAGAAGGAGGAGTCAGAGATGGTGTAGGTGAAGGTCAGAGCCAGGTGGAAATTGGAAGTAAAATTGATCAATTTTTCCTGTTCAGTACGAGACAGGGATGTGTCCCTGATGATGTAATTGATATATTGGATAAAGAGTTGTGGGGAGATTGGAAGGGGAAATGTTCCACATGCCCCACGAAGAGACAGGCGTGATTGGGGTCCCTGGCCACACCTTTCAGCTGAAGAAACTGAGAGGAGTTAAAGGAAAATTTGTTCAGAGCGAGGATGAGCTGAGCCGGACAGAGGAGGGAGGTGGTGATGGATGGGGACTGTTCAGGCCTGAGCTCCAGGAGGAAATGGAGACCATCCTGACTGGGTAGTGGATGTTTGAAAGGATTGCACATCCATGGAAAAGAGGAGGCGGCTGCAGCCTTGGGAACTGTAAACTCTGAAACTGAAGGAAGGTGTCAGAAGAAACTCGGATGTTATAGGAACGGACTGGACAAGGGGAGGGGATACAGTTAAGGTGGGAAAAGGTGAGCTGTTCGGGATGGGAACAGCTGGAAACGGTGGTTCTGCTCGGGCAGCCCTGTTTGTGGATTTTGAGGAGTTAGAAGCAGGCTGGGAGGCTGCCCAGTTCCGGGAGGAAGTGGAAGGTCCCGAGACCATCCTGATGGGGGATGGACGTGTCGAGGGATTGCACATCTATGGTGATGAGGAGGCTGGAGTCCACGGCCAGTGTGTCCGCTAACCGAAGTTCTCCCGCCCAGGTGATATCCTGGTAAATAGCACTGGAGACTGCATCATATCCCTCCTATCATTGGATTCTAGAACTGCACATAGAATGCTAGCTGTGGCCTAACCAACATTTTATACAGTTCCAGCATAACCTACTGCTCTTAAACTCTATGCCTCACCTAATAAAGGCACGTTTACCATATACCTTCTGCACTAATTTATTCATCTGTCCTGATACTCATAGAATCCCTACAGTGGAAACAGGCCTTTCGACCCAACAACTCTGCACTGACATGCAGAGCATCCCACCCAGATCCATCCCACTGCAACCCACCCAATCTACCCACCCCTGAACACTGTGGGAAATTTAGCAAGGCCAGCCTGCCTAGCCCACACATCTTTGGACTGAGAGAGAAACCGGAAGCACCCGGAAGAAACCCACGCAGACACGAGGGTAATGCGCAAACTCCACACAGCCAGCTGCCCGAGGGTGGAATCGAACCTGGATCCCTGCGGCTGTGAGGCAGCAGTGCTAACCACTGAGCCACAGTCCTGCCTTCAGGGACTGTTGGATATGCACACCGTGACCCCCTCTGTTCCTCGGTGCTTCCAGGGTCCTACCATCGATCAGTGTGTTGCACAGTACCTGAGCAACT
The DNA here is from genome assembly GCF_030684315.1 of Stegostoma tigrinum. Lineage (NCBI taxonomy): Eukaryota > Metazoa > Chordata > Chondrichthyes > Orectolobiformes > Stegostomatidae > Stegostoma > Stegostoma tigrinum. Next base: position 22,761 of record NW_026728251.1, read on the forward strand.
CCTGCCTCTCTCCCAGCCGCCACATGAAACTGGGGTCATGGGGGAGAGTCGTTTGAGATGGCAGAGGCGGGGTGGGGGAGGAGTGGTAGGGACAGGTGAGGGCCAGTGGGGCGGGAGGCTCAGAGCCAGACTCTGATGGAGCGATTCCTTCAGTTTCCTGAGTAGAGATTCTGAATGGGGACTTGATGGTGAGATGGTGTTACTGTTAGTGAAAGAGCTTAGAATGAGGGACCCCACTTAAAATGAATGGCTCTCCTGTTTAAGACCAAGGTGAGGAGGAAGTTATTCTGACAGCCATCAGTCTTGGGAATTCTCTCCCACGGGGAGGCTGGGCCAGTGAATGCACTCGACACTCAACTAGGGAGGTGAGGGAGGTAGAAAGCCCTGGTTTCTCGAACGGCAGAACAGGTCTGAGGGGCCGAATGTCCTGCCCTTGCTCCTAATTCCTGAGCTGCAAGGGTGGTGGTTTTGTGAAGGCCAGTTATTACTGGGCATCAGGAGGCAGATCAAGTTCAGGTGGGAATGGCGAGAAGTTGAAATGAAAATTGAGAAGTACTGCCTTCAAGATTCAGATGCATCCCTTGACCTTTCGTCGCAGGCAGCGGTAATAGACTGTCCAAACTCTGCAGTGTGACCGCTTTATGTCAGTATAAGCCCTCCAACCTGTCATGCACCCAAACTCTGGAGCCCCTCAAAGCAGTGGTAGTGTCATTCTAATGTTGCCAAATCAGCCAACTCCTAGGCCTAGGCATAGGGCCTGGCTTCACAGCAGCTTTGGTGCGATGTAAATTCAGTTCACCCTGGAGTGAAGGCTAGGCCTGTGGTGGTCACTGTGACAACTAGCTGTAATCTGTTTGCAGAAACCTACCTGGTTTGCTAATGTCCTCCAGGGAGGGGTATCAGCCGCCCTTGTCCCCTGGTTTTGGGCCTACGTTGACTGCAGACCCACAGCACAAGGGGGTTGATGCTTAGCTGCCCTCCGGAAAGCGGCCCCCACTGAAAACCCAAGGAGGACCATGTAGCGGGAGGATGCAGCAGCTCGTGTTTCCTGTGAAGGTATCTCGTCATTGTGTCCAAAGACCATCCATAACCACAGGAGGTCAGGAGTTAGAGAGTTGTTGGGGGGGCACGGTGTGGTTGGGGAGTGTGGTTGCCAGAAAGACCCTGGCATCACCCGCCCAATAAATGCCGACCTCACGGGGCAAAAATTGAGCCTGAATTGAAAGTGAAGAAATAGTGGGAACTGCAGATGCTGGAGAATCCAAGATAACAAAGTGTGTAGCTGGATGAACATAGCAGGCCAAGCAGCATCCCAGGAGCAGGAAAGCTGATGTTTCGGGCGAAGGGTCTAGGCCCGAAACATCAGCTTTTGTGCTCCTGAGATGCTGCTTGGCCTGATTTGAGAGTTCTGCTTTGAGGTCAAAGGCTTTGGGTTTGTGGATTTGTGGGATGTGGGCATCGCTGGCCGGCAAGGATTTCTTGTCCGTCCCTAGTTGCCCCTTGAGAAGGTGGTGGTGACCTCCCTTCTTGAACCGCTGCAGTCCTCCTGCTGTGGGTCGACCCACAATGCCATGAGGGAGGGAATTCCAGGATTTTGACCCAGTGACAGTGAAGGAACAGCGATATATTTCCAAGCCAGGATCGTGAGTAGGAACTTGGAGATGGTGGTGTTCCCATGTATCTGCTGCCGTTGTTCTTCTAGATGGAAGTTTTGGAAGGTGTTGTCTGAGGATCTTTGGTGAATTTCTGCAGTGCATCTTGTAGGTAATATACGCTACTGCTGCTTCTGAGCGTCGGTGGTGGAAGGAGTGAATGCTTGTGGATGTGATGCCAATCAAGCGGCTGCTTTGTCCTGGATGGGGTCGAGCTTCTTTAGTGTTGTTGGGGCTGCACCCATTCAGGCAAGTGGGGAGTATTCCATCACACTGATCCCTCTGCTCACTCGCAGATGTGACATTAATGAGGTTAAATCAGTTGGTTTGTTCAGCCTGGAATTTATCACTGAGTGAATTGGTTGGGTCTCATACCAACATTGATATAGAGATGTACACGTTGGGGCAAGAATCTGGGACGAGGGGGTCGGTGTGAGAGAACAACAGAATGGGGGCTGAAGCGGCTGTGTTTAGTTAACCCATTATGTGCTGCCATTGCCAACCTCAACTTGTTGGGATCCTTGTTCCAGAATGTTCCACAGGTTTCGGGTTTCACAGGGATCAGTGACCCTGACCTCAGCTTGTAGATCGGATCCCACAGCTGATGCAAGCAGAGAGGTGCTTGGGGGCACCGGACCCCCGTTAACTCTTGGTGATCCTCGGGCGATATTTACCTCTCGAGCGTCACTACCTTCTTCTTGAAAAGGCATGTTACACACGGAATCGGTCGCGCTGGCTGGAGAGGGCGGTGTGTCCCTTCGTGGGATCTTGCCCGCTGGCCACCGCGTTGCAACGGCGGCTGTGCTCAGTGGGGAGGAGAGAGGGGACAGCAAAACCTATGGGTGCCAGGTGTATCCGGACGTCCTGAGGGTGTGGTCTGTCTAGGGAAATGCCACCGTATCCCCCCTAACTCTGTTCCTCAAGCTTCACACTGTTGTCCCCATACAATGAAGGTTTGTTGGGGGGTGGGGGGATTGTGGTGGTGGTGGGCGGTGGGAGGGGGGAGGAAACATGTTGACGATGGAACCTAAGATCCCCCTCCCCACCTCTGCTGACAGCTGGAACTGCATTGGGGCATGGCTGTTGTTTGGATGGGGGGGTGGTGGGGGTGTGGTGGTGTGTGTGTGTCACACACGCGCACGCGCACACGCGCACACACACACACCCCTCTCCCCCGCTGCTCTTTCCCTGTTCCCCTTCCCCCTCTTCACCCCTCTGTCTCATCTCCTCAAACACCTCCCCCTTTGCGCTCCCTTTGCACCCATTGCTCTGTCTGTGTCTGTCCCTTTCTGTTTCACCTCCCCCCACCGTCCCCCCGCAAAAGCCCAGACTGCGTCCCACATCACCCTGAGAGCTGTGGTCCCATATCCACAATGTGCTGCACCGGGCCTGTACAGCAGCCAGTGGACAGTACCTCACTGTGTTAGCCTTGCCCTGCTGGGTGAGAGAGAGGGAGGAAGTCCCTCAGCCTGTCGCGTTGTGAACCCTGGAGGGAGGAATCTGTCTCTGTTTCCACCCCCCACCTGTCGTATTGGTCAGGTTGTTAACGGAGGCCCCAGTGAACCTGTACAACAGGCTCCTGCTGTGGTGGGTATCAATCTTTTAATCTCTCGATCTTGCGGATACCTTCCTTGTTGTCTTACTGAACACTTCTTCCTTTAATCTTCTGGGCAGCTGACCTCCGGGCCTCTTCTGTTTTGTCTTTGTTTTGACACTAATGGAAGACTCTGTTAGCTCTTGCCTCGGCCCCCCCCCCCCCCCCCCCGCCACCGACTTCTATTGGCATCTGATTCTCCGGCACTGTCCCCCACGCCCCTGAAGGTGCTCCTCTTTTTCCTCGTTGACTTATCCTTCAGTAAAACTGAGCTGTGAACAGCTATATCTGTCTGTAAATGCCCCTCTGAGTCTGGGAGTTGGGGGTTCACAGTCCTGCTCCAGAGGTTTGAGCCATTTGGGGTTGATGTATGCCATCCTGGGGAGCGCTGCAACCCTGATCGGGCGAGACCCCGACCTTGCAGTCCCATAGGCACCCCATGGCCCTTTTCAGTGTGAGGGGGTGGGGTGCAGTGCTGGACTGAGATGGTGTTTGCCCCACAAGCAACCATGCGCAGAAAGGGGGACTGATTGGGTGTCATCACGTTGCTGTTTGTGGGATCTTGCCCTGTAATTCACTGTGTTTCCTGCACTATAAACACAAGCCGCAAATGAAAGGCCCTTCATTGGCTTGGATGTTGTGAGATTGCTCATGCAAATGCAGAACTTCTTTAGGCTGAGATAACAAGGTGTGGAGCTGGATGAACACGGCAGGCCAGGCAGCATCAGAGGAGCAGGAAAGCTGACGTTTTGCGTCTGCCTTCTTCAGAAATGTGGGAGGGGCAAGGGGGCTCTGAAATAAATAGAGTAGGGGGGGAAGGCAGATAGAAGATGGAGAAAGGAGCAGATAGCTGGAGAGAAGGCAGGCAGGTCAAGGAGGCGGAGTTGGAGCCAGTAAAGGTGAGTGTAGGTAGGGAGTTGGGATGGGGGTTGGTCAGCGAGGTTGTTTTCCCTCACCTGTTTGGGTCACTCTTGACCATCAGACACAACCTCCTGTTAGACCCTTCGCTCGATCTCTTCATAAACCAATCAGGACCCACACCCTCCCCTCTGGACCTCCCTGACCCTCCCTATCACTGTAATCTCCCCCAACCCCTGCACCACATACCCTGTCTCTGCAACCTCCTCCTGACCCATTCACCCCTCCCTCTCTCTGTAACCTCCTCCAGCCCCTACACCCCCTCCCTATCTCTGTCACCCCCTATACCCTCTCCCTATCTCTGTAACCCCCTCCTGGCCCATACACCCCCTCCCTGTCTCTGTCACCCCCTATACCCTCTCCCTATCTCTGTAACCCCCTCCTGGCCCATACACCCCCTCCCTGTCTCTGTAACCTCCTCCTCGTCTCTGTAACCTCCTCCTGGCCCCTACACAGCCTCCCTGTCTCTGTAACCTCCTCCTGGTCCATTCACCCCTTCCCTGTCTCTGTAACCTCCTCCTAGCCCCTACACACCCTCCCTATCTCTGTAACCTCCTCCTGGTCCATTCACCCCCTCCCTGTCTCTGTAACCTCCTCCTAGCCCCTACACACCCTCCCTGTCTCTGTAACCTCCTCCTGGCCCCTACACACCCTCCCTGTCTCTGTAAACTCTGTCACCAATGCAAGTATGTTCTTCCTTTAAGAAAACAGGCGCCACAACAACATCTCTCTGTCTCTCACCTCCTTTAAGAGGCTCCTTATAACAAATGTCTTTGACAAAGCTCAGAGAGTTAGAGCTGCTGATGCTGGAGTCAGAGATAACACAGTGTGGAGCTGGAGGAACACAGCAGGCTAGGCAGGATCAGAGGTGCAGGAAAGCTGACGTTTCGGGTCGGAACCCTTCCTCAGAAATCAGAAGGCACCTGACCTGAAACATCAGCTGATAACCAGCTTCAAAATCTCCCCTTCCCCCACCGCATCCCAAAACCAGCCCAGTTCGTCCCCTCCCCCCGCTGTACCACACAACCAGCCCAGCTCATCCCCTCCCCCCACTGCATCCCAAAACCAGCCCAGCCTGTCTCTGCCTCCCTAACCTGTTCTTCCTCTCAACCATCCCTTCCTCCCACTCCAAGCCGCACTTCCATCTCCTACCTACTAACCTCATCCCACCTCCTTGACCTGTCCGTCTTCCCTGGACTGACCTATCCCCTCCCTACCTCCCCACCTATACTCTCCTCTCCACCTATCTTCTTTCCTCTCCATCTTCGGTCCGCCTCCCCCTCTCTCCCTATTTATTCCAGAACTCTCACCCCATCCCCCTCTCTGATGAAGGGTCTAGGTCTGAAACATCAGCTTTTGTGCTCCTGAGATGCTGCCTGGCCTGCTGTGTTCATCCAGCCTCACATTTTATTATCACTGAAACATCAGCTTTCCTGTTCCTCTGGTCCTGCCTGGCCTGCTGTGTTCCTCCAGCTCCACACTGTGTTATCTGACAAAGTCGAGACTCTTTTGTGGATTTTGTCTGGTTTTGGTTCCGACTTAAGGCCTTGGGTTCTCAGTGCTTCATTAAAGGGGTATAACCATACAATGGGCCCGAGGGGTAACTGGGTACCCACACAGAACCCACACGGCAGGGACCTTTAGGTGAGCTGTTACATAACCAGGTTGTAATGAGGCAGAACAGGACTGAAGAGTTAACCCAAATGTTAATGAAGTGATTAGCTTAGGCCTTGGTAATTGGGAGCTCTGGTTATGTAATGCATTTATAGCTGATGAATTATTTATCTCTCTCTTGTGAGCCGGTACGTTCCATTAATTTACCAGCTGAGTTTATGTATAGAATAAGGGCCTAATCGGTCGTGTCGCAATGCGATTGGATAGGAGTTTGTTTTTGCAACTTTTTCTATTTTTCTCTTAATTCCCAACGATGAGGTGTTGGTCGGGGCCTGGTGGGTAACTCTCTTAGTGACTTAAAACTGCTGCTGCTCCAGAGAGTGATCCTTGACACACTGCGGATCTCACCAGGCCCACCAACGCCTGTCCTTCTCCCCCAGGCCTGTTTTCTCCCCTCCAGGTTGACGCCTGAGGCCTAGGAGGGAGAGCCATTGCCCAGGCAACCAGCCTGTAAATTACAGGCCAGCCCGCCTCCTGCTGGCAGAGGAGCCAAAAGAGACCCAGCTCGAGCGTCTCCTGCCTCCTTCAGCCAATGGTGATTGCCAAAGGGGCGCGTTGGAAGGAAATTGCCCATCCACACATTCGGAGCACCAGGCAGACTGGCAAGTGATGGCCTGAAGTCAGGGGTGTTTTGACTCTGAGAGTGCGTGTATGTGTCCATGTGTCCAGGTGAGCGAGAGTGTACACAGGATATAAGGGAGGATAGGCTGGTCGTGTGCAGTTTTTGGTTTCTGGGGTGCTCGCGAGAAGAGAGCAGGAGGACGACGGAGTGATGGAAACCTGGGCTGCCCTTGTCTGACCTGAGCCTGCAACCCAACACTGGGAGGTTTCTCCTCCATCGAGCGGCAAAACTAAACAACCAAGCTCCAGCAGGAAGCAGGACCTCCTCCGGCTGTCCAGTGTCGTCAGGTCTGCCTTTTTCTGCTTTCAGTCTGGACTTTCTTAAAAGACATTAATTCAACTGAAACTCAGCCAACAAAACTGTCTGTCTCCTGTTTAAACCCATTTTTTCTCTCTGTATCCTCCTCCAGCCCCTAACCCCCTCCCTATCTCTGTAACCCTCTCCAGCCCCTACACCCCCTCCCTATCTCTGTAACCTCCTCCAGCCCCTACACCCCCTCCCTATCTCTGTCACCTCCTACAGCCCCTACACCCCCTCCCTACCTCTGTAACCTCCTCCAGCCCCTACACCCCCTCCCTATCTCTGTCACCTCCTACAGCCCCTACACCCCCTCCCTATCTCTGTCACCTCCTGTCACACGCTACACCTCCTCTGGCTCCTACACACCTGCCTCACCCTAGTGCTTCCTTGTGTCCTTTTGTCTTGCACTCTCGCTCATTGCACTCTCTCCCCCCCCCCCCACCCCCTCCCCTATCCCTGTGTTACTCTTGTGCATGCTGTCTTCCCCCCTCGTTCCCAAGGCCTTTCCTACTCTGCCATATTACCCTACCCCCCCACTCCTTGCAGGTGGCCAGGCCCTGTCCTAACCCAGCAGCTCCGGGGTAGGGGAATTGTGAGGTGGAGGTGATCGGGTTCGGTGGGGGGCGGTGGTGTTGGTGGATGTTGGAGAGCGATGCACGTTTGTCGAGGAACAGCATGGCATCTGGCTGCAGATCCCCAGTGCCAGGGTGCTCGTCTGAGTTGTGTAAACGTGCAGCCCCTCGCAACCCCCAGGGACCTTGAGGGAGCTGTTGAGGCTCCACTATGAGGATTGGTGTGGAAGGATGGCGTACGGACCGTGACTTGGAAATGAACCTCACGGTACTCTCGTCTTTCAATGAGCTGTCATGGGAGCCGTCTGGATTGTGATTAAATGAATTGGAGGAAGGAGGCAAGGAGGAGCAACATGACAAGCCCCCAGCCTGGTATTTTTGGAGCTGCAGAGACCCATTTCCTGCAGCGATTCCCAATTGATGGAACCCCATTGGGTTAAATGAATTAACTGTACAATTCCAAAGGCATGTTTTGTTTTGGGTGGGTGTGGGGGAAAGGCATGTAATGAGGAGTCAGGGCAAATATTTCGCGCTCCCATTTCTGCCCCAGTACCCCTCCCTGTGCCTGAATTAATGAGTAGCTGTGACCAGCTGGGGGATGGGAGAGGCGAGTGCCGTGCAGATGTAAACAGGGATCTCCCACTGCCAGGCACCCCCCTCGGCTGCACACAGCCGTACCTCGCGGGCTGCTGAAAGCACTCCAAGGTAGACACGTGGCCACAGGAGCTACCCTGCACAAACTCCAGAATCCTGGTGCAGGAGGTTCTGTTCGGCTTCTTTAATGGGTGGGGGGGGGGGTAGCAGAGCAAGACGGAGAGCTTGAAGGAGGGAATCCCAAATCCAGGACCCAAGCAGCTGAAGGGGCGGCCACCAATGGAGGAGGTGATGGGGCTAGGGAGGGGGTGTTAGGGGCTGGAGAAGGTAACAGAGATAGGGAGAGGGTACGGCCATGGAAGGATTTGAGTTTGAAGTTGATAAATTTGGAGTAAATGCTCTGCTGCTCGAGCGCAGAATGATTCAGATCTGTCTCGGAGTTGTTTAGGGGGTAGCAGGGAAGCGAACCTGGCTGGCTGCCCTTTGTCTGAGATCAGGGAGAAATGGCGACACATGGATTGTCCTGCTTTAGTGTTCTGTCCATCCCTTCCCTCCTGCCCCTCTCTGAGTGGGCACTTGATGCGGAGTGGTCCTCTGGCACGGACCGGAGCCCTGTTAGGCCTGACTCCGACCCTTAACCCTGACCCCCCCCCCATGTAAAATATTCGCTTCCCACCAAGGAGCGGGCAGGGTCTCTGGGTGCCTCCCTATGGTTGGGGGGGGGCAAGGGGGGAATCTTGGGGCTTGCATTGCCCCCTCAGCTCAGTGGGGAGGGCAAAGGCGTGGAAGGGCTGGGGAGGGAGCCGGGAAGCAGGGGGAGTGGAGACAGTGATGTTTGAAAGGGTGGGCACATGTGGGAAAATAAAATCATACAGTCTGTGGGGTTGGGGAGAGCCTGTGGGGTGGAGTTTGTATGGAACCAACTTAGAGAGCTGACATGGCATTGAGGGGCTGAATGGCCTCCTGCCGTACCCTTACTAACTCAAGAACAAGACTCACCTAAGAAAAAATAAGTTGTGCGCCGATTGTCGTGCAGTGGGATCTTGCTGTGCACACATCAGCTGCACACCCCCCCGCCACCGAACATTTTTCCAACAGTACTCATGATGGGGCTGTGAGATGTCGTGAGACTTGATTGGTGCTACATGAAGGCAGGCATGGCTATACGTGGGTCTGAACGCGGGGCAGGGGCAGATTGGTTGTGTGCAAGAGGCCATTCAGCCCCTCTGGCTGGCCATACCTGTCGAAACAGTTCGTGAGTGGACTTCATCTCAACTTCCTTCAAGATAATCAGTCGGGCTGTGCTATTGATGATTTCAGCCTCAAGTCGCTCATTGCTTTTTTTTAAACCCCTTTTCCTCTGAGGGTGTGTGTTTGTGGGAGGGGGGAGGTGGGGAGGATTCGTGATGCTCACCCTGTGAGGGGCTGCCACCCCGACGTTGCCCCAGAAAGGCTTGACTTGGGCTTTAAGGATGTGCCTCTTGTTGCGGTGGGACCCACCCCAGAGGAAGTGGCTCCCTCTCTATTAGCTAAATCAATCATCTCCAACTCCTATGGTTCAACAATGCACCCCCCCTCCCGCCGGCCCCACGACCCCCAACTCCTAACCCTCTCCCCTGGGGGCACACGAACTGAATCTGTGTGAGCTGTTGTCGGAGATTAACCCTTTCTGCCCAGCGGCACCTCCTGGTGAATGTTCGCTAACAAGTGGGGCCTGTGGATCAGGCTGCATCCTATTAACCAGCCACAGGAAAACCAGAGCCTTCAGCTGCTGACTTGTAAATTCCATTCCTGCGGGGAGATCAGGCCAGCGTTCCAGGATTCCTTGTGGTTACTTTTGGAAATACTGAGGATTTATCAGAGGGAGATGGGACGTTTACAGCGACATAGTTCCATCTGAGCTCTGTATGTTTGTCATGCGCTCCACATGAACAGCCATCACTTCTTTACGCCTGGGCACCAAGGCTGTTAATGTACCAGGAAAACTGAGACAGTGAGGGCCCAGGCTTTACACTGTGAAGGTTAGTTTGGGGGCCTGGACTGGGGTTTGGTGTGTGCCTATTGCAGACCTGGATGCGGGGCATGGTTGGGTTTGGGTGTGGGCCCGGCCTGGTGCACGGGTCGGGTGTGGGCCCGATCTGGGGCCTGGTGCACGGGCCGGGTGTGGGCCTGGTCTGGGGCCTGGTGCACGGGCCGGGTGTGGGCCTGGTCTGGGGCCTGGTGGAAGGCCCTCTGATTCAGCTGTCCGGCCCTTCCAAGCTGCGGGGAGGGGGTTGTATTTAAAGGCAGAACAGCACCAGTGCATTATACCCTCGGCACTGGTATTTGGGTCAGAGTTGGCGATGGTGGGTGGGGCAGGAATGGGGTTCGAAGCTTTTGCCCGCTTGTGGCACGCCAAGCCCCACCTCTCTCTGGGCTGTCGATCGAACGGGGGCAAAGTTTCAGCCCGTGTTCAGCCTGTGCCTCCATAACCTACCAACGAGGCAGTTCAAAGGTCAGCAAACGAGGGAGAGAGCAAAGATCGTTGAAGTAACTTGTAACTGGCGGGGTGGGGGAGGGCCTGTAGTTACCCTGAGGCTAAAGCCAGGGAGGGGCTCTGGGCAGTGGAAGGGGCCATCTCTAAAGCTCAGTAAAATGTTTCCCCCTCCCCACTGCCCCTTCCGCACCCCCTCCCCACTGCCCCTTCCGCACCCCCTCCCCACTGCCCCTTCCGCACCCCCTCCCCACTGCCCCTTCCGCACCCCCTCCCCACTGCCCCTTCCGCACCCCCTCCCCACTGCCCCTTCCGCACCCCCTCCCCACTGCCCCTTCCGTACCCCCTTTCCCCCGCCCCTTCCGTACCCCCTCCCCACTGCCCCTTCCGTACCCCCTTTCCCCCGTCCCTTCCGCACCCCCACCCCACTGCCCCTTCCGCACCCCCTCCCCACTGCCCCTTCCGCACCCCCTCCCCACTGCCCCTTCCGCACCCCCTCCCCACTGCCCCTTCCGCACCCCCTCCCCACTGCCCCTTCCGCACCCCCTCCCCACTGCCCCTTCCGCACCCCCTCCCCACTGCCCCTTCCGTACCCCCTTTCCCCCGCCCCTTCCGTACCCCCTCCCCACTGCCCCTTCCGTACCCCCTTTCCCCCGTCCCTTCCGTACCCCCTCCCCACTGCCCCTTCCGTACCCCCTTTCCCCCGTCCCTTCCGCACCCCCACCCCACTGCCCCTTCTACACACCCTCCCGCGCCCCCTCACCACTGCCCCTCCCGCACGCCCGCCCAACTGCCCCTTCTCCCCACCCATTATTTACTCCAGACACCCTCTGACCCCCAACCCTCTGTCTCCCTCCCACAACCCCACCAACTCCCTGCTCCATGCCCCACTCCCTGTACCCTGTGTCCCTCCCTCCCAACACCCCGCGTACCCCACCCACCCGCCCTCTTCTTCTCCATCCCCCTGTCTCGGACGCGGGACCGTACAAAGCTGCGTTTATGTGGCGCCCGTTTGGCCTGGGTGGGGGAGGGCACGATCTGCCCCGTTTGGAGGGGCAGAAGGCACCACGGTTACTCCATTTGCCAGGATAGTCCCCGGATCCGGGGAAGGGTGGGGGAGCAGTGTACGATGTCTGAGGGGACCCGAACATCATTCAGTCCTCTCCCTGTTCGCTCCCCCACCCCCAACACACCCCCGAGCCCGTGTGTCTGGCGTCTGCGGCCCTGTCCTGTGTTTGCCGTCTTCCCGTACGTGTTCTCCAACACGAGACTGTTGGCGAAGCGGGTGGAGGGAGGGGACGGGGAGGAGGATAAGGAGAAAAGGGGGGAGGGGGGAAACTGTGAGGCAGGTGAAAGCGAGGCTATGTCTGAGAGAGTGCATGGGGGATGGGTTAGGCTGCTTCAGTTCTTTGTTTGATTGTGTGTGTGAGAGAGAGAGAGAGAGAGAGAGAGAATGGCTGACCCTGAAATTTAAAAGGACTGTAGCTTTAAACAAAACAACGGGGAGAACTGTTGACACCAAACACATCTTTTAGAAGCCCTCAAACTGAAGGTATGTGAGCAAATTATTAACTACAAACTTCAGATCCACTTTGTTTCAAGTTCCTGTGTTTTCTTTAATATGGAAACTCCAGGTAATACATGTATGTGGATTGGTAACGAGATCAGAGTTGTCCGCAAAGTGGCTGTTGTTTGGGAACTCTGTGTTTGGACCAAATGTTGACAGACACTGTAGCTTGTGGAATTGAGCTGCTTTCTTTTAGCTACAGCTTTTCTGACAAAGAAACTGGGGGGTTGGCAGTCCCTGTGCATTCTTCAATGAGGGCTGCTTTTTGCAGGGATCTGTCTGTGTGTCTTTGTGTGAGCAAGAGGGGTACGGCAGCAAGGGATTTTTTATTCTTGTGGGATAGTGTCATTCAGTCTGTGTGTTTGGTTGTGTCGTGTGTGTGGGTCGCTGTGTGTGTGTGTGGGTCGCTGTGTGTGTGTGTGGGTCGCTGTGTGTGTGTGTGGGTCGCTGTGTGTGTGTGTGTCTCTGTGTCTGTGTGTGTGGGTCTGTATGTGTGTGTGGGTCTGTATGTGTGTGTATGGGGGGGGTCGGTGTGTGTGTGTGTGTGGGGGGGTCGGGTGTGTGTGTGGGGGGGGTCGGGTGTGTGTGTGGGGGGGGTCGGGTGTGTGTGTGGGGGGTCGGGTGTGTGTGTGTGGGGGGGTCGGGTGTGTGTGTGGGGGGGTCGGGTGTGTGTGTGGGGGGGGGTCGGGTGTGTGTGTGGGGGGGGGTCGGGTGTGTGTGTGGGGGGGGGTCGGGTGTGTGTGTGGGGGGGGTCGGGTGTGTGTGTGGGGGGGGGTCGGGTGTGTGTGTGGGGGGGGTCGGGTGTGTGTGTGGGGGGGGTCGGGTGTGTGTGTGTGTGGGTCGGTGTGTGTGTGTGTGGGTCGGTGTGTGTGTGTGTGGGTCGGTGTGTGTGTGGGTCGGTGTGTGTGTGTGTGTGGGTCGGTGTGTGTGTGTGTGTGGGTCGGTGTGTGTGTGTGTGTGGGGCGGTGTGTGTGTGTGTGTGTGGCGGTGTGTGTGTGTGTGTGTGTGGGGCGGTGTGTGTGTGTGTGTGGGTCGGTGTGCGTGTGTGTGTGTGGGTCGGGGTGTGCGCGTGGGGCGGTGTGTGTGCGCGTGGGGCGGTGTGTGTGTGTGCGCGTGGGGCGGTGTGTGTGTGTGCGCGTGGGGCGGTGTGTGTGTGTGCGCGTGGGGCGGTGTGTGTGTGTGCGCGTGGGGCGGTGTGTGTGTGTGTGCGTGGGGCGGTGTGTGTGTGTGTGCGTGGGGCGGTGTGTGTGTGTGTGCGTGGGGCGGTGTGTGTGTGTGTGCGTGGGGCGGTGTGTGTGTGTGTGCGTGGGGCGGTGTGTGTGTGTGTGCGTGGGGCGGTGTGTGTGTGTGTGTGTGTGGGGCGGTGTGTGTGTGTGTGTGTGTGGGGCGGTGTGTGTGTGTGTGGGGCGGTGTGTGTGTGTGTGGGGCGGTGTGTGTGTGTGTGGGGCGGTGTGTGTGTGTGTGGGGCGGTGTGTGTGTGTGTGGGGCGGTGTGTGTGTGTGTGGGGCGGTGTGTGTGTGTGTGGGGCGGTGTGTGTGTGTGTGTGTGGTGGTCGGTGTGTGTGTGTGTGTCGGTGAGTGAGTGTGTGTGTGTGTGGGTCGGTGAGTGAGTGTGTGTGTGTGTGGGTCGGTGAGTGAGTGTGTGTGTGTGTGGGTCGGTGAGTGAGTGTGTGTGTGTGTGGGTCGGTGAGTGTGTGTGTGTGTGGGTCGGTGAGTGTGTGCGTGTGTGTGTGGGTCGGTGAGTGTGTGCGTGTGTGTGTGGGTCGGTGAGTGTGTGCGTGTGTGGGGGGGTCGGTGTGCGTGTGTGTGTGGGTCGGTGTGCGTGTGTGGGGGGGTCGGTGTGTGTGTGTGTGTGTGTGGCGGTCTGTGTGTGTGGGGGTCGGTGAGTGTGTGTGTGTGTGTGTGTGTGTGTCGGTGAGTGCGTGTGTGTGTGGGTCGGTGTGCGTGTGTGGGGGTCGGTGTGTGTGTGTGTGTGGCGGTCTGTGTGTGTGTGTGGCGGTCTGTGTGTGTGTGTGGCGGTCTGTGTGTGTGTGTGGGGCGGTCTGTGTGTGTGTGTGGGGCGGTCTGTGTGTGTGTGTGGGGCGGTCTGTGTGTGTGTGTGGGGCGGTCTGTGTGTGTGTGTGGGGCGGTCTGTGTGTGTGTGTGTGGGGCGGTCTGTGTGTGTGTGTGTGGGGCGGTCTGTGTGTGTGTGTGGGGCGGTCTGTGTGTGTGTGTGGGGCGGTCTGTGTGTGTGTGTGTGGGGCGGTCTGTGTGTGTGTGTGGGGCGGTCTGTGTGTGTGTGTGGGGCGGTCTGTGTGTGTGTGTGGGGCGGTCTGTGTGTGTGTGTGGGGCGGTGAGTGTGTGTGGGGCGGTGTGTGTGGGGCTGTGTGTGTGTGGGTCGGTGTGCGCGTGTGTGTGTGTGGGGGTCGGTGTGTGTGTGGGGGTCGGTGTGTGTGTGGGGGTCGGTGAGTGCGTGTGTGTGTGTGTGGGGGGGTCGGGTGTGTGTGTGTGTGGGGGGGTCGGGTGTGTGTGTGTGTGGGGGGGTTCGGGTGTGTGTGGGGGGGTTCGGTTGTGTGTGTGTGTGGGGGGGTTCGGGTGTGTGTGGGGGGGTTCGGTTGTGTGTGTGTGTGTGGGGGTGTTCGGGTGTGTGTGGGGGTGTTCGGGTGTGTGTGGGGGTGTTCGGGTGTGTGTGGGGGGTGGTCGGGTGTGTGTGGGGGGTGGTCGGGTGTGTGTGGGGGGTGGTCGGGTGTGTGTGGGGGGTGGTCGGGTGTGTGTGGGGGGGGTTCGGTTGTGTGTGTGTGTGGGGGGGTTCGGTTGTGTGTGTGTGTGTGGGGGGGTCGGTTGTGTGTGTGTGTGTGGGGGGGTCGGTTGTGTGTGCGTGTGTGTGTGTGGGGGGGGTCGGTTGTGTGTGCATGTGTGTGGGGGGGGTCGGTTGTGTGTGCGTGTGGGGGGGGTCGGTTGTTTGTGCGTGTGGGGGGGGGTCGGTTGTGTGTGCGTGTGTGTGTGGTGGGGTCGGTTGTGTGTGTGTCGGCGGGGGGGGGGTTGGTGTGTGTGTGGGTCTGTGTGTGTGTGTGGATCTGCGTGTGGGTCTGTGTGTGTGGATCTGCGTGTGGCTCTGTGTGTGTGTGTGTGGATCTGCGTGTGGGTCTGTGTGTGTGTGTGGACCGGCGTGTGGGTCTATGTGTGTGTGTGGGGGGGGGGGGGAGTCGGTGTCTGTGTGTGTGGGTCGGTGTCTGTGTGTGTGGGTCGGTGTCTGTGTGTGTGGGTCGGTGTCTGTGTGTGTGGGTCGGTGTCTGTGCGTGCGTGTGGGTCGGTGTGCGTGGGTCGGTGTGCGTGTGCGTGGGTCGGTGTGCGTGTGTGTGGGTCGGTGTGTGTGTGTGGTGGTCGGTGTGTGTGTCGGTGTGTGTGTGGGGCGGTGAGTGTGTGTGTGTGTGGGTCGGTGAGTGTGTGTGTGTGTGGGTCGGTGAGTGTGTGTGTGTGTGTGGGTCGGTGAGTGTGTGTGTGTGTGTGGGTCGGTGAGTGTGTGTGTGTGTGTGGGTCGGTGAGTGTGTGTGTGTGTGTGTGTGGGGGTCGGTGAGTGTGTGTGTGTGTGTGGGTCGGTGAGTGTGTGTGGGTCGGTGTGTGTGGGGGGGTCGGTGTGCGTGTGTGGGTCGGTGTGTGTGGGGGGGTCGGTGTGCGTGTGTGTGGGGGGGTCGGTGTGCGTGTGTGTGGGGGGGTCGGTGTGCGTGTGTGTGGGGGGGTCGGTGTGCGTGTGTGTGGGGGGGTCGGTGTGCGTGTGTCTGGGGGGGTCGGTGTGCGTGTGTGTGGGGGGGTCGGTGTGCGTGTGTGTGGGGGGGTCGGGGTGTGTGTGTGTGTGTGGGGGGGTCGGGGTGTGTGTGTGTGTGGGGGGGTCGGGGTGTGTGTGTGTGTGGGGTGGTCGGGGTGTGTGTGTGTGTGTGGGGGTCGGTGTGTGTGTGTGTGTGTGTGTGTGTGTGTGTGTGCGGGGCGGTGTGTGTGCGGGGCGGTGTGTGTGC
This sequence comes from Stegostoma tigrinum, assembly GCF_030684315.1. Classification (NCBI taxonomy): domain Eukaryota; kingdom Metazoa; phylum Chordata; class Chondrichthyes; order Orectolobiformes; family Stegostomatidae; genus Stegostoma; species Stegostoma tigrinum. The sequence continues at coordinate 38,718 of NW_026728251.1, forward strand.
GGGGCGGTGTGTGTGCGTGTGTGGCGGTGTGTGGGGGTCGGTGTGTGTGTGTGCGGGGCGGTGTGTCGGGGTCGGTGTGTGTGTGTGTGTGTGTGTGTGGGTCGGTGAGTGTGTGTGTGTGTGGGTCGGTGAGTGTGTGTGTGTGTGGGTCGGTGAGTGTGTGTGTGTGGGTCGGTGAGTGTGTGTGTGTGTGTGGGTCGGTGAGTGTGTGTGTGTGTGTGGGTCGGTGAGTGTGTGTGTGTGTGGGGGCCGGTGAGTGTGTGTGTGTGCGGGGGCCGGTGAGTGTGTGTGTGTGCGGGGGCCGGTGAGTGTGTGTGTGTGCGGGGGCCGGTGAGTGTGTGTGTGTGCGGGGGCCGGTGAGTGTGTGTGTGTGCGGGGGCCGGTGAGTGTGTGTGTGTGCGGGGGCCGGTGAGTGTGTGTGTGTGCGGGGGCCGGTGAGTGTGTGTGTGTGCGGGGGCCGGTGAGTGTGTGTGTGTGCGGGGGCCGGTGTGTGTGTGTGTGTGTGTGTGTGTGTGTGTGTGTGTGGGGGGGGCCGGTGTGTGTGTGGGTCGGTGAGTGTGTGTGTGTGTGTGTATGGGTCGGTGTGTGTGTGTGTGTATGGGTCGGTGTGTGTGTGTGTGTATGGGTCGGTGTGTGTGTGTGTATGGGTCGGTGTGTGTGTGTGTGTGTGTGTGTGTATGGGTCTGTGTGGGGGCCGGTGTGTGTGTGGGGGCCGGTGTGTGTGTGGGGGCCGGTGTGTGTGTGGGGGCCGGTGTGTGTGTGGGGGCCGGTGAGTGTGTGTGTGTGTGGGGGCCGGTGAGTGTGTGTGTGCGCGGGGGCCGGTGAGTGTGTGTGTGCGCGGGGGCCGGTGAGTGTGTGTGTGCGCGGGGGCCGGTGTGTGTGTGTGTGTGTGTGTGTGTGTGTGTGTGTGTGGGGGGGGGGGCCGGTGTGTGTGTGGGTCGGTGAGTGTGTGTGTGTGTGTGTGGGGGTCGGTGTGTGTGGGGGTCGGTGTGTGTGGGGGTCGGTGTGTGTGGGGGTCGGTGTGTGTGGGGGTCGGTGTGTGTGGGGGTGTGTGGGGGTCGGTGTGTGTGTGTGTGGGGGTCGGTGTGTGTGTGTGTGGGGGTCGGTGTGTGTGTGTGTGGGGGTCGGTGTGTGTGTGTGTGGGGGTCGGTGTGTGTGTGTGGGGGTCGGTGTGTGTGTGTGGGGGTCGGTGTGTGTGTGTGTGTGGGGGTCGGTGTGTGTGTGTGGGGGTCGGTGTGTGTGTGTGGGGGTCGGTGTGTGTGTGTGGGGGTCGGTGTGTGTGTGTGTGTGGGGGTCGGTGTGTGTGTGTGTGTGGGGGTCGGTGTGTGTGTGTGTGTGGGGGTCGGTGTGTGTGTGTGTGTGGGGGTCGGTGTGTGTGTGTGTGTGGGGGTCGGTGTGTGTGTGTGTGGGGGTCGGTGTGTGTGTGTGGGGGTCGGTGTGTGTGGGGGTCGGTGTGTGTGTGTGTGTGGGGGTCGGCGTGCGTTTGTGTGTGTGTATGGGTCGGCGTGCGTGTGTGTGTGTGTGGGTCGGCGTGCGTGTGTGTGTGTAGGGGTCGGCGTGCGTGTGTGTGTGTCGGGGTCGGCGTGCGTGTGTGTGTGTGTGGGTCGGCGTGCGTGTGTGTGTGTGGGGGTCGGCGTGCGTGTATGTGTGTGTGGGTCGGCGTGCGTGCGTGTGTGTGTGTGGGTCGGCGTGCGTGTGTGTGTGTGGGCCGGCGTGCGTGTGTGTGTGGGTCGGCGTGCGTGTGTGTGTGTGTGTGTGCGAGTGGGGGTCGGTGTGCGAGTGGGGGTCGGTGTGCGAGTGGGGGTCGGTGTGTGTTTGTGTGTGTGTATGGGTCGGTGTGTGTTTGTGTGTGTGTATGGGTCGGTGTGTGTGTATGGGTCGGTGTGTGTGTGTATGGGTCGGTGTGTGTGTGTATGGGTCGGTGTGTGTCTGTGTGTGTGTATGGGTCGGTGTGTGTCTGTGTGTGTGTATGGGTCGGTGTGTGTCTGTGTGTGTGTATGGGTCGGTGTGTGTCTGTGTGTGTGTATGGGTCGGTGTGTGTCTGTGTGTGTGTATGGGTCGGTGTGTGTCGGTGTGTGTGTGTGTGTATGGGTCGGTGTGTGTGTGTGTGTATGGGTCGGTGTGTGTGTGTGTGTGTGTATGGGTCGGTGTGTGTGTGTGTGTATGGGTCGGTGTGTGTGTGTGTGTGTGTGTGTATGGGTCGGTGTGTGTGTGTGTGTGTGTGTATGGGTCGGTGTGTGTGTGTGTGTGTGTGTGTATGGGTCGGTGTGTGTGTGTGTGTGTGGGGGCCGGTGTGTGTGTGGGGGCCGGTGTGTGTGTGGGGGCCGGTGTGTGTGTGGGGGCCGGTGAGTGTGTGTGTGTGTGGGGGCCGGTGAGTGTGTGTGTGTGTGGGGGCCGGTGAGTGTGTGTGTGTGCGGGGGCCGGTGAGTGTGTGTGTGTGCGGGGGCCGGTGAGTGTGTGTGTGTGTGTGTGTGTGTGTGTGTGTGTGTGTGTGTGTGTGGGGGGGGGGGGGCCGGTGTGTGTGTGGGTCGGTGAGTGTGTGTGTGGGTCGGTGAGTGTGTGTGTGGGTCGGTGAGTGTGTGTGTGGGTCGGTGAGTGTGTGTGTGGGTCGGTGAGTGTGTGTGTGGGTCGGTGAGTGTGTGTGTGTGTGTGTGTGGGTCGGTGAGTGTGTGTGTGTGTGGGGGCCGGTGAGTGTGTGTGTGTGGGGGGGCCGGTGAGTGTGTGTGTGTGTGGGGGCCGGTGAGTGTGTGTGTGTGGGGGGGCCGGTGAGTGTGTGTGTGTGTGGGGGCCGGTGAGTGTGTGTGTGTGTGGGGGCCGGTGAGTGTGTGTGTGTGTGGGGGCCGGTGAGTGTGTGTGTGTGTGGGGGCCGGTGAGTGTGTGTGTGTGTGTGGGCCGGTGAGTGTGTGTGTGTGTGGGGGCCGGTGAGTGTGTGTGTGTGGGGGGGCCGGTGAGTGTGTGTGTGTGTGGGGGCCGGTGAGTGTGTGTGTGTGTGGGGGCCGGTGAGTGTGTGTGTGTGTGGGGGCCGGTGAGTGTGTGTGTGTGTGGGGGCCGGTGAGTGTGTGTGTGTGTGGGGGCCGGTGAGTGTGTGTGTGTGTGGGGGCCGGTGAGTGTGTGTGTGTGTGGGGGCCGGTGAGTGTGTGTGTGTGTGGGGGCCGGTGAGTGTGTGTGTGTGTGGGGGCCGGTGAGTGTGTGTGTGTGTGGGGGCCGGTGAGTGTGTGTGTGTGTGGGGGCCGGTGAGTGTGTGTGTGTGTGGGGGCCGGTGAGTGTGTGTGTGTGTGGGGGCCGGTGAGTGTGTGTGTGTGTGGGGGCCGGTGAGTGTGTGTGTGTGTGGGGGCCGGTGAGTGTGTGTGTGTGTGGGGGCCGGTGAGTGTGTGTGTGTGTGGGGGCCGGTGAGTGTGTGTGTGTGTGTGTGTGGGGGCCGGTGAGTGTGTGTGTGTGTGTGTGTGTGTGGGGGCCGGTGAGTGTGTGTGTGTGTGTGTGTGTGGGGGCCGGTGAGTGTGTGTGTGTGTGTGTGTGTGGGGGCCGGTGAGTGTGTGTGTGTGTGTGTGTGTGGGGGCCGGTGAGTGTGTGTGTGTGTGTGTGTGTGGGGGCCGGTGAGTGTGTGTGTGTGGGGGCCGGTGAGTGTGTGTGTGTGGGGGCCGGTGAGTGTGTGTGTGTGTGTGTGTGGGGGCCGGTGAGTGTGTGTGTGTGTGTGTGTGGGGGCCGGTGAGTGTGTGTGTGTGTGGGGGCCGGTGAGTGTGTGTGTGTGTGGGGGCCGGTGAGTGTGTGTGTGTGTGGGGGCCGGTGAGTGTGTGTGTGTGTGGGGGCCGGTGAGTGTGTGTGTGTGCGGGGGCCGGTGAGTGTGTGTGTGCGGGGGCCGGTGAGTGTGTGTGTGCGGGGGCCGGTGAGTGTGTGTGTGCGGGGGCCGGTGAGTGTGTGTGTGCGGGGGCCGGTGAGTGTGTGGGCCGGTGTGTGTGTGGGCCGGTGTGTGTGTGGGCCGGTGTGTGTGGGGGCCGGTGTGTGTGGGGGCCGGTGTGTGTGGGGGCCGGTGTGTGTGGGGGCCGGTGTGTGTGGGGGCCGGTGTGTGTGGGGGCCGGTGTGTGTGGGGGCCGGTGTGTGTGGGGGCCGGTGTGTGTGGGGGCCGGTGTGTGTGGGGGCCGGTGTGTGTGGGGGCCGGTGTGTGTGGGGGCCGGTGTGTGTGGGGGCCGGTGTGTGTGGGGGCCGGTGTGTGTGCGGGCCGGTGTGTGTGCGGGCCGGTGTGTGTGCGGGCCGGTGTGTGTGCGGGGCGGTGTGTGTGCGGGGCGGTGTGTGTGCGGGGCGGTGTGTGTGGGTCGGTGAGTGTGTGTGTGTGTGGGTCGGTGAGTGTGTGTGTGTGTGTGTGTGGGTCGGTGAGTGTGTGTGTGTGTGTGTGTGGGTCGGTGAGTGTGTGTGTGTGTGTGTGTGTGTGTGTGAGGGTCGGTGTGCGTGTGTGTGTGGGTCGGTGTGCGTGTGTGTGTGGGTCGGTGTGCGTGTGTGTGTGGGTCGGTGTGCGTGTGTGTGTGTGGGTCGGTGTGCGTGTGTGTGTGGGGGTCGGTGTGTGTGTGTGTGTGTGTGGGGGTCGTGTGTGTGTGTGTGGGGGTCGGTGTGTGTGTGTGTGTGTGTGGGGGTCGGTGTGTGTGTGTGTGTGTGGGGGTCGGTGTGTGTGTGTGTGTGTGGGGGTCGGTGTGTGTGTGTGTGTGTGGGGGTCGTGTGTGTGTGTGTGGGGGTCGGTGTGTGTGTGTGTGTGTGGGGGTCGGTGTGTGTGTGTGGGTCGGTGTGTGTGTGTGTGTGTGTGTGTGTGGGGGTCGGTGTGTGTGTGTGTGTGTGGGGGTCGGTGTGTGTGTGTGTGTGTGTGTGGGGGTCGGTGTGTGTGTGTGTGTGTGGGGGTCGGTGTGTGTGTGTGTGTGTGGGGGTCGGTGTGTGTGTGTGTGTGTGTGTGTGGGGGTCGGTGTGTGTGTTTGTGTGTGGGGGTCGGTGTGTGTGTGTGTTTGTGTGTGGGGGTCGGTGTGTGTGTGTGTTTGTGTGTGGGGGTCGGTGTGTGTGTTTGTGTGTGGGGGTCGGTGTGTGTGTGTGTGTGTGGGGGTCGGTGTGTGTGTGTGTGTGTGGGGGTCGGTGTGTGTGTGTGTGGGGGTCGGTGTGTGTGTGTGTGTGTGGGGGTCGGTGTGTGTGGGGGTCGGTGTGTGTGGGGGTCGGTGTGTGTGTGTGTGTGGGGGTCGGTGTGTGTGTGTGTGTGTGTGTGGGGGTCGGTGTGTGTGTGTGTGTGTGTGTGGGGGTCGGTGTGTGTGTGTGTGGGGGTTGGTGTGTGTGTGTGTGTGGGGGTCGGTGTGTGTGTGTGGGGGTCGGTGTGTGTGTGTGTGTGTGTGAGGGTCGGTGTGCGTGTGTGTGTGGGTCGGTGTGCGTGTGTGTGTGGGTCGGTGTGCGTGTGTGTGTGGGTCGGTGTGCGTGTGTGTGTGTGGGTCGGTGTGCGTGTGTGTGTGGGGGTCGGTGTGTGTGTGTGTGTGTGGGGGTCGGTGTGTGTGTGTGGGGGTCGGTGTGTGTGTGTGGGGGTCGGTGTGTGTGGGTGGGTCGGTGTGTGTGTGTGTGTGTGTGTGGGGGTCGGTGTGTGTGTGTGTGTGTGGGGGTCGGTGTGTGTGTGTGTGTGTGTGGGGGTCGGTGTGTGTGTGTGGGGGTCGGTGTGTGTGTGTGGGGGTCGGTGTGTGTGTGTGTGTGTGGGGGTCGGTGTGTGTGTGTGTGGGGGTCGGTGTGTGTGTGTGTGTGTGGGGGTCGGTGTGTGTGTGTGTGGGGGTCGGTGTGTGTGTGTGTGGGGGTCGGTGTGTGTGTGTGTGGGGGTCGGTGTGTGTGTGTGTGGGGGTCGGTGTGTGTGTGTGTGTGGGTCGGTGTCCGTGTGTGTGGGTCGGTGTCTGTGCGTGCGTGTGGGTCGGTGTGCGTGTGGGTCGGTGTGTGTGGGTCGGTGTCTGTGTGTGTGTGTGGGTCGGTGTCTGTGTGTGTGTGTGGGTCGGTGTCTGTGTGTGTGGGTCGGTGTGCGTGCGTGTGGGTCGGTGTGTGTGGGTCGGTGTGCGTGTGTGTGTGTGGGTCGGTGTCTGTGTGTGTGGGTCGGTGTGTGTGTGTGCGGGTCGGTGTCTGTGCGTGTGTGTGGGTCGGTGTGCGTGCGTGTGGGTCGGTGTGCGTGCGGGTCGGTGTGTGTGTGTGGTGGTCGGTGTGTGTGTCGGGCGGTGAGTGTGTGTGTGGGGCGGTGAGTGTGTGTGTGGGCCGGTGAGTGTGTGTGTGTGTGGGTCGGTGAGTGTGTGTGTGTGTGTGGGTCGGTGAGTGTGTGTGTGTGTGTGGGTCGGTGAGTGTGTGTGTGTGTGTGGGTCGGTGAGTGTGTGTGTGTGTGTGGGTCGGTGAGTGTGTGTGTGTGTGTGTGTGTGTGTGTGGGTCGGTGAGTGTGTGTGTGTGTGTGTGGGTCGGTGAGTGTGTGTGGGTCGGTGTGTGTGTGTGTGGGTCGGTGTGTGTGTGTGTGGGTCGGTGTGTGTGTGTGGGTCAGTGTGTGTGTGTGTGGGGGGGTCGGTGTGTGTGTGTGGGGGGGGGTCGGTGTGTGTGTGTGTGTGTGGGGGGGTCGGTGTGCGTGTGTGTGGGGGGGTCGGTGTGCGTGTGTGTGGGGGGGTCGGTGTGCTTGTGTGTGGGGGGGTCGGTGTGCTTGTGTGTGGGGGGTCGGTGTGCGTGTGTGTGGGGGGGTCGGTGTGCGTGTGTGTGGGGGGGTCGGTGTGCGTGTGTGTGGGGGGGTCGGTGTGCGTGTGTGTGGAGGGGTCGGGGTGTGTGTGTGTGTGTGTGGGGGGGTCGGGGTGTGTGTGTGTGTGTGGGGTGGTCGGGGTGTGTGTGTGTGGGGGTCGGTGTGTGTGTGTGTGTGTGTGTGGGGGTCGGTGTGTGTGTGTGTGGGGGTCGGTGTGTGTGTGTGTGGGGGTCGGTGTGTGTGTGTGTGTGTGTGTGTGGGGGTCGGTGTGTGTGTGTGTGTGTGTGTGTGGGGGTCGGTGTGTGTGTGTGTGTGTGTGTGTGTGGGGGTCGGTGTGTGTGTGTGTGTGTGTGTGTGTGGGGGTCGGTGTGTGTGTGTGTGTGTGTGTGGGGTCGGTGTGTGTGTGTGCGGGGCGGTGTGTGTGCGGGGCGGTGTGTGTGCGGGGCGGTGTGTGTGCGGGGCGGTGTGTGTGCGGGGCGGTGTGTGTGCGTGTGTGTGCGTCGGTGTGCGTGTGTGGGGGTCGGTGTGCGTGTGTGTGGGTCGGTGTGTGTGGGTCGGTGAGTGTGTGTGTGTGTCGGTGAGTGTGTGTGTGTGGGTCGGTGAGTGTGTGTGTGTGGGTCGGTGAGTGTGTGTGTGTGTGTGTGGGTCGGTGAGTGTGTGTGAGTGTGTGTGCGGGTCGGTGTGTGTGTGTGTGTGTGTCGGTGAGTGTGTGTGTGTGTGTCGGTGAGTGTGTGTGTGTGTGTCGGTGAGTGTGTGTGTGTGTGTCGGTGAGTGTGTGTGTGTGTGTCGGTGAGTGTGTGTGTGTGGGTCGGTGAATGTGTGTGTGTGTGCGGGGCGGTGTGTGTGCGGGGCGGTGTGTGTGCGGGGCGGTGTGTGTGCGGGGCGGTGTGTGTGCGGGGCGGTGTGTGTGCGGGGCGGTGTGTGTGCGGGGCGGTGTGTGTGCGGGTGTGTGCGTGGGTGTGCGTGTGTGTGGGTCGGTGAGCGTGTGTGTGGGTCGGTGTGCGTGTGTGTGGGTCGGTGAGTGTGTGTGTGTGTGGGGGTCGGTGTGTGTGTGTGTCGGTGAGTGTGTGTGTGTCGGTGAGTGTGTGTGTGTGTGTGTGTCGGTGAGTGTGTGTGTGTGGGTCGGTGAGTGTGTGTGTGTGTGTGGGTCGGTGAGTGTGTGTGTGTGGGTCGGTGAGTGTGTGTGTGTGTGTGTGTGGGGGTCGGTGTGTGTGTGTGTGCGGGTCGGTGTGTGTGTGTGTGTGTGTGTGTCGGTGAGTGTGTGTGTCGGTGAGTGTGTGTGTGTGGGTCGGTGAGTGTGTGTGTGTGTGCGGGGCGGTGTGTGTGCGGGGCGGTGTGTGTGCGGGGCGGGTCGGTGAGTGTGTGTGTGTGTGTGTGTGTGTGGGTCGGTGAGTGTGTGTGTGGGTCGGTGAGTGTGTGTGTGGGTCGGTGAGTGTGTGTGTGGGTCGGTGAGTGTGTGTGTGTGTGTGTGTGTGTGTGTGTGTGTGTGGGTCGGTGAGTGTGTGTGTGGGTCGGTGAGTGTGTGTGTGTGTGTGTGTGTGTGTGGGTCGGTGAGTGTGTGTGTGGGTCGGTGAGTGTGTGTGTGGGTCGGTGAGTGTGTGTGTGTGGGTCGGTGAGTGTGTGTGTGGGGGTCGGTGTGTGTGTGTGGGGGTCGGTGTGTGTGTGTGTGTGGGGGTCGGTGTGTGTGTGTGTGTGGGGGTCGGTGTGTGTGTGTGTGTGGGGGTCGGTGTGTGTGTGTGTGTGTGTGTGGGGGTCGGTGTGTGTGTGTGTGGGGGTCGGTGTGTGTGTGTGTGTGGGGGTCGGTGTGTGTGTGTGTGTGTGTGTGTGTGTGGGTCGGTGTGTGTGTGTGTGTGTGTGGGGGTCGGTGTGTGTGTGTGTGTGTGTGTGTGGGGGTCGGTGTGTGTGTGTGTGTGTGTGTGTGGGGGTCGGTGTGTGTGTGTGTGTGTGTGGGTCGGTGTGTGTGTGTGCGGGGCGGTGTGTGTGTGTGCGGGGCGCTGTGTGTGCGGGGCGCTGTGTGTGCGGGGCGCTGTGTGTGCGGGGCGCTGTGTGTGCGGGGCGCTGTGTGTGCGGGGCGCTGTGTGTGCGGGGCGCTGTGTGTGCGGGGCGCTGTGTGTGCGTCGGTGTGTGTGTGTGGGGGTCGGTGTGTGTGTGTGGGGGTCGGTGTATGTGTGTGGGGGTCGGTGAGTGTGTGTGTGGGTCGGTGAGTGTGTGTGTGTGGGTCGGTGAGTGTGTGTGTGTGGGTCGGTGAGTGTGTGTGTGTGGGTCGGTGAGTGTGTGTGTGTGTGTGTGGGTCGGTGAGTGTGTGTGTGTGTGTGTCGGTGTGTGTGTGTGTGTGTGTCGGTGAGTGTGTGTGTGTGTGTCGGTGAGTGTGTGTGTGTGCGGGGGCCGGTGAGTGTGTGTGTGTGCGGGGGCCGGTGAGTGTGTGTGTGTGCGGGGGCCGGTGAGTGTGTGTGTGTGCGGGGGCCGGTGAGTGTGTGTGTGTGCGGGGGCCGGTGAGTGTGTGTGTGTGCGGGGGCCGGTGAGTGTGTGTGTGTGCGGGGGCCGGTGAGTGTGTGTGTGTGCGGGGGCCGGTGTGTGTGTGTGTGTGTGTGTGTGTGTGTGTGTGTGTGGGGGGGGCCGGTGTGTGTGTGGGTCGGTGAGTGTGTGTGTGTGTGTGTATGGGTCGGTGTGTGTGTGTGTGTATGGGTCGGTGTGTGTGTGTGTGTATGGGTCGGTGTGTGTGTGTGTATGGGTCGGTGTGTGTGTGTGTGTGTGTGTGTGTATGGGTCTGTGTGGGGGCCGGTGTGTGTGTGGGGGCCGGTGTGTGTGTGGGGGCCGGTGTGTGTGTGGGGGCCGGTGTGTGTGTGGGGGCCGGTGAGTGTGTGTGTGTGTGGGGGCCGGTGAGTGTGTGTGTGCGCGGGGGCCGGTGAGTGTGTGTGTGCGCGGGGGCCGGTGAGTGTGTGTGTGCGCGGGGGCCGGTGTGTGTGTGTGTGTGTGTGTGTGTGTGTGTGTGTGTGGGGGGGGGGGCCGGTGTGTGTGTGGGTCGGTGAGTGTGTGTGTGTGTGTGTGGGGGTCGGTGTGTGTGGGGGTCGGTGTGTGTGGGGGTCGGTGTGTGTGGGGGTCGGTGTGTGTGGGGGTGTGTGGGGGTCGGTGTGTGTGTGTGTGGGGGTCGGTGTGTGTGTGTGTGGGGGTCGGTGTGTGTGTGTGTGGGGGTCGGTGTGTGTGTGTGTGGGGGTCGGTGTGTGTGTGTGGGGGTCGGTGTGTGTGTGTGGGGGTCGGTGTGTGTGTGTGTGTGGGGGTCGGTGTGTGTGTGTGGGGGTCGGTGTGTGTGTGTGGGGGTCGGTGTGTGTGTGTGGGGGTCGGTGTGTGTGTGTGTGTGGGGGTCGGTGTGTGTGTGTGTGTGGGGGTCGGTGTGTGTGTGTGTGTGGGGGTCGGTGTGTGTGTGTGTGTGGGGGTCGGTGTGTGTGTGTGTGTGGGGGTCGGTGTGTGTGTGTGTGGGGGTCGGTGTGTGTGTGTGGGGGTCGGTGTGTGTGGGGGTCGGTGTGTGTGTGTGTGTGGGGGTCGGCGTGCGTTTGTGTGTGTGTATGGGTCGGCGTGCGTGTGTGTGTGTGTGGGTCGGCGTGCGTGTGTGTGTGTAGGGGTCGGCGTGCGTGTGTGTGTGTCGGGGTCGGCGTGCGTGTGTGTGTGTGTGGGTCGGCGTGCGTGTGTGTGTGTGGGGGTCGGCGTGCGTGTATGTGTGTGTGGGTCGGCGTGCGTGCGTGTGTGTGTGTGGGTCGGCGTGCGTGTGTGTGTGTGGGCCGGCGTGCGTGTGTGTGTGGGTCGGCGTGCGTGTGTGTGTGTGTGTGTGCGAGTGGGGGTCGGTGTGCGAGTGGGGGTCGGTGTGCGAGTGGGGGTCGGTGTGTGTTTGTGTGTGTGTATGGGTCGGTGTGTGTTTGTGTGTGTGTATGGGTCGGTGTGTGTGTATGGGTCGGTGTGTGTGTGTATGGGTCGGTGTGTGTGTGTATGGGTCGGTGTGTGTCTGTGTGTGTGTATGGGTCGGTGTGTGTCTGTGTGTGTGTATGGGTCGGTGTGTGTCTGTGTGTGTGTATGGGTCGGTGTGTGTCTGTGTGTGTGTATGGGTCGGTGTGTGTCTGTGTGTGTGTATGGGTCGGTGTGTGTCGGTGTGTGTGTGTGTGTATGGGTCGGTGTGTGTGTGTGTGTATGGGTCGGTGTGTGTGTGTGTGTGTGTATGGGTCGGTGTGTGTGTGTGTGTATGGGTCGGTGTGTGTGTGTGTGTGTGTGTGTATGGGTCGGTGTGTGTGTGTGTGTGTGTGTATGGGTCGGTGTGTGTGTGTGTGTGTGTGTGTATGGGTCGGTGTGTGTGTGTGTGTGTGGGGGCCGGTGTGTGTGTGGGGGCCGGTGTGTGTGTGGGGGCCGGTGTGTGTGTGGGGGCCGGTGAGTGTGTGTGTGTGTGGGGGCCGGTGAGTGTGTGTGTGTGTGGGGGCCGGTGAGTGTGTGTGTGTGCGGGGGCCGGTGAGTGTGTGTGTGTGCGGGGGCCGGTGAGTGTGTGTGTGTGTGTGTGTGTGTGTGTGTGTGTGTGTGTGTGTGTGGGGGGGGGGGGGCCGGTGTGTGTGTGGGTCGGTGAGTGTGTGTGTGGGTCGGTGAGTGTGTGTGTGGGTCGGTGAGTGTGTGTGTGGGTCGGTGAGTGTGTGTGTGGGTCGGTGAGTGTGTGTGTGGGTCGGTGAGTGTGTGTGTGTGTGTGTGTGGGTCGGTGAGTGTGTGTGTGTGTGGGGGCCGGTGAGTGTGTGTGTGTGGGGGGGCCGGTGAGTGTGTGTGTGTGTGGGGGCCGGTGAGTGTGTGTGTGTGGGGGGGCCGGTGAGTGTGTGTGTGTGTGGGGGCCGGTGAGTGTGTGTGTGTGTGGGGGCCGGTGAGTGTGTGTGTGTGTGGGGGCCGGTGAGTGTGTGTGTGTGTGGGGGCCGGTGAGTGTGTGTGTGTGTGTGGGCCGGTGAGTGTGTGTGTGTGTGGGGGCCGGTGAGTGTGTGTGTGTGGGGGGGCCGGTGAGTGTGTGTGTGTGTGGGGGCCGGTGAGTGTGTGTGTGTGTGGGGGCCGGTGAGTGTGTGTGTGTGTGGGGGCCGGTGAGTGTGTGTGTGTGTGGGGGCCGGTGAGTGTGTGTGTGTGTGGGGGCCGGTGAGTGTGTGTGTGTGTGGGGGCCGGTGAGTGTGTGTGTGTGTGGGGGCCGGTGAGTGTGTGTGTGTGTGGGGGCCGGTGAGTGTGTGTGTGTGTGGGGGCCGGTGAGTGTGTGTGTGTGTGGGGGCCGGTGAGTGTGTGTGTGTGTGGGGGCCGGTGAGTGTGTGTGTGTGTGGGGGCCGGTGAGTGTGTGTGTGTGTGGGGGCCGGTGAGTGTGTGTGTGTGTGGGGGCCGGTGAGTGTGTGTGTGTGTGGGGGCCGGTGAGTGTGTGTGTGTGTGGGGGCCGGTGAGTGTGTGTGTGTGTGGGGGCCGGTGAGTGTGTGTGTGTGTGTGTGTGGGGGCCGGTGAGTGTGTGTGTGTGTGTGTGTGTGTGGGGGCCGGTGAGTGTGTGTGTGTGTGTGTGTGTGGGGGCCGGTGAGTGTGTGTGTGTGTGTGTGTGTGGGGGCCGGTGAGTGTGTGTGTGTGTGTGTGTGTGGGGGCCGGTGAGTGTGTGTGTGTGTGTGTGTGTGGGGGCCGGTGAGTGTGTGTGTGTGGGGGCCGGTGAGTGTGTGTGTGTGGGGGCCGGTGAGTGTGTGTGTGTGTGTGTGTGGGGGCCGGTGAGTGTGTGTGTGTGTGTGTGTGGGGGCCGGTGAGTGTGTGTGTGTGTGGGGGCCGGTGAGTGTGTGTGTGTGTGGGGGCCGGTGAGTGTGTGTGTGTGTGGGGGCCGGTGAGTGTGTGTGTGTGTGGGGGCCGGTGAGTGTGTGTGTGTGCGGGGGCCGGTGAGTGTGTGTGTGCGGGGGCCGGTGAGTGTGTGTGTGCGGGGGCCGGTGAGTGTGTGTGTGCGGGGGCCGGTGAGTGTGTGTGTGCGGGGGCCGGTGAGTGTGTGGGCCGGTGTGTGTGTGGGCCGGTGTGTGTGTGGGCCGGTGTGTGTGGGGGCCGGTGTGTGTGGGGGCCGGTGTGTGTGGGGGCCGGTGTGTGTGGGGGCCGGTGTGTGTGGGGGCCGGTGTGTGTGGGGGCCGGTGTGTGTGGGGGCCGGTGTGTGTGGGGGCCGGTGTGTGTGGGGGCCGGTGTGTGTGGGGGCCGGTGTGTGTGGGGGCCGGTGTGTGTGGGGGCCGGTGTGTGTGCGGGCCGGTGTGTGTGCGGGCCGGTGTGTGTGCGGGCCGGTGTGTGTGCGGGGCGGTGTGTGTGCGGGGCGGTGTGTGTGCGGGGCGGTGTGTGTGGGTCGGTGAGTGTGTGTGTGTGTGGGTCGGTGAGTGTGTGTGTGTGTGTGTGTGGGTCGGTGAGTGTGTGTGTGTGTGTGTGTGGGTCGGTGAGTGTGTGTGTGTGTGTGTGTGTGTGTGTGAGGGTCGGTGTGCGTGTGTGTGTGGGTCGGTGTGCGTGTGTGTGTGGGTCGGTGTGCGTGTGTGTGTGGGTCGGTGTGCGTGTGTGTGTGTGGGTCGGTGTGCGTGTGTGTGTGGGGGTCGGTGTGTGTGTGTGTGTGTGTGGGGGTCGTGTGTGTGTGTGTGGGGGTCGGTGTGTGTGTGTGTGTGTGTGGGGGTCGGTGTGTGTGTGTGTGTGTGGGGGTCGGTGTGTGTGTGTGTGTGTGGGGGTCGGTGTGTGTGTGTGTGTGTGGGGGTCGTGTGTGTGTGTGTGGGGGTCGGTGTGTGTGTGTGTGTGTGGGGGTCGGTGTGTGTGTGTGGGTCGGTGTGTGTGTGTGTGTGTGTGTGTGTGGGGGTCGGTGTGTGTGTGTGTGTGTGGGGGTCGGTGTGTGTGTGTGTGTGTGTGTGGGGGTCGGTGTGTGTGTGTGTGTGTGGGGGTCGGTGTGTGTGTGTGTGTGTGGGGGTCGGTGTGTGTGTGTGTGTGTGTGTGTGGGGGTCGGTGTGTGTGTTTGTGTGTGGGGGTCGGTGTGTGTGTGTGTTTGTGTGTGGGGGTCGGTGTGTGTGTGTGTTTGTGTGTGGGGGTCGGTGTGTGTGTTTGTGTGTGGGGGTCGGTGTGTGTGTGTGTGTGTGGGGGTCGGTGTGTGTGTGTGTGTGTGGGGGTCGGTGTGTGTGTGTGTGGGGGTCGGTGTGTGTGTGTGTGTGTGGGGGTCGGTGTGTGTGGGGGTCGGTGTGTGTGGGGGTCGGTGTGTGTGTGTGTGTGGGGGTCGGTGTGTGTGTGTGTGTGTGTGTGGGGGTCGGTGTGTGTGTGTGTGTGTGTGTGGGGGTCGGTGTGTGTGTGTGTGGGGGTTGGTGTGTGTGTGTGTGTGGGGGTCGGTGTGTGTGTGTGGGGGTCGGTGTGTGTGTGTGTGTGTGTGAGGGTCGGTGTGCGTGTGTGTGTGGGTCGGTGTGCGTGTGTGTGTGGGTCGGTGTGCGTGTGTGTGTGGGTCGGTGTGCGTGTGTGTGTGTGGGTCGGTGTGCGTGTGTGTGTGGGGGTCGGTGTGTGTGTGTGTGTGTGGGGGTCGGTGTGTGTGTGTGGGGGTCGGTGTGTGTGTGTGGGGGTCGGTGTGTGTGGGTGGGTCGGTGTGTGTGTGTGTGTGTGTGTGGGGGTCGGTGTGTGTGTGTGTGTGTGGGGGTCGGTGTGTGTGTGTGTGTGTGTGGGGGTCGGTGTGTGTGTGTGGGGGTCGGTGTGTGTGTGTGGGGGTCGGTGTGTGTGTGTGTGTGTGGGGGTCGGTGTGTGTGTGTGTGGGGGTCGGTGTGTGTGTGTGTGTGTGGGGGTCGGTGTGTGTGTGTGTGGGGGTCGGTGTGTGTGTGTGTGGGGGTCGGTGTGTGTGTGTGTGGGGGTCGGTGTGTGTGTGTGTGGGGGTCGGTGTGTGTGTGTGTGTGGGTCGGTGTCCGTGTGTGTGGGTCGGTGTCTGTGCGTGCGTGTGGGTCGGTGTGCGTGTGGGTCGGTGTGTGTGGGTCGGTGTCTGTGTGTGTGTGTGGGTCGGTGTCTGTGTGTGTGTGTGGGTCGGTGTCTGTGTGTGTGGGTCGGTGTGCGTGCGTGTGGGTCGGTGTGTGTGGGTCGGTGTGCGTGTGTGTGTGTGGGTCGGTGTCTGTGTGTGTGGGTCGGTGTCTGTGTGTGTGGGTCGGTGTCTGTGCGTGCGTGTGGGTCGGTGTGCGTGTGGGTCGGTGTGTGTGGGTCGGTGTCTGTGTGTGTGTGTGGGTCGGTGTCTGTGTGTGTGTGTGGGTCGGTGTCTGTGTGTGTGGGTCGGTGTGTGTGTGTGCGGGTCGGTGTCTGTGCGTGTGTGTGGGTCGGTGTGCGTGCGTGTGGGTCGGTGTGCGTGCGGGTCGGTGTGTGTGTGTGGTGGTCGGTGTGTGTGTCGGGCGGTGAGTGTGTGTGTGGGGCGGTGAGTGTGTGTGTGGGCCGGTGAGTGTGTGTGTGTGTGGGTCGGTGAGTGTGTGTGTGTGTGTGGGTCGGTGAGTGTGTGTGTGTGTGTGGGTCGGTGAGTGTGTGTGTGTGTGTGGGTCGGTGAGTGTGTGTGTGTGTGTGGGTCGGTGAGTGTGTGTGTGTGTGTGTGTGTGTGTGTGGGTCGGTGAGTGTGTGTGTGTGTGTGTGGGTCGGTGAGTGTGTGTGGGTCGGTGTGTGTGTGTGTGGGTCGGTGTGTGTGTGTGTGGGTCGGTGTGTGTGTGTGGGTCAGTGTGTGTGTGTGTGGGGGGGTCGGTGTGTGTGTGTGGGGGGGGGTCGGTGTGTGTGTGTGTGTGTGGGGGGGTCGGTGTGCGTGTGTGTGGGGGGGTCGGTGTGCGTGTGTGTGGGGGGGTCGGTGTGCTTGTGTGTGGGGGGGTCGGTGTGCTTGTGTGTGGGGGGTCGGTGTGCGTGTGTGTGGGGGGGTCGGTGTGCGTGTGTGTGGGGGGGTCGGTGTGCGTGTGTGTGGGGGGGTCGGTGTGCGTGTGTGTGGAGGGGTCGGGGTGTGTGTGTGTGTGTGTGGGGGGGTCGGGGTGTGTGTGTGTGTGTGGGGTGGTCGGGGTGTGTGTGTGTGGGGGTCGGTGTGTGTGTGTGTGTGTGTGTGGGGGTCGGTGTGTGTGTGTGTGGGGGTCGGTGTGTGTGTGTGTGGGGGTCGGTGTGTGTGTGTGTGTGTGTGTGTGGGGGTCGGTGTGTGTGTGTGTGTGTGTGTGTGGGGGTCGGTGTGTGTGTGTGTGTGTGTGTGTGTGGGGGTCGGTGTGTGTGTGTGTGTGTGTGTGTGTGGGGGTCGGTGTGTGTGTGTGTGTGTGTGTGGGGTCGGTGTGTGTGTGTGCGGGGCGGTGTGTGTGCGGGGCGGTGTGTGTGCGGGGCGGTGTGTGTGCGGGGCGGTGTGTGTGCGGGGCGGTGTGTGTGCGTGTGTGTGCGTCGGTGTGCGTGTGTGGGGGTCGGTGTGCGTGTGTGTGGGTCGGTGTGTGTGGGTCGGTGAGTGTGTGTGTGTGTCGGTGAGTGTGTGTGTGTGGGTCGGTGAGTGTGTGTGTGTGGGTCGGTGAGTGTGTGTGTGTGTGTGTGGGTCGGTGAGTGTGTGTGAGTGTGTGTGCGGGTCGGTGTGTGTGTGTGTGTGTGTCGGTGAGTGTGTGTGTGTGTGTCGGTGAGTGTGTGTGTGTGTGTCGGTGAGTGTGTGTGTGTGTGTCGGTGAGTGTGTGTGTGTGTGTCGGTGAGTGTGTGTGTGTGGGTCGGTGAATGTGTGTGTGTGTGCGGGGCGGTGTGTGTGCGGGGCGGTGTGTGTGCGGGGCGGTGTGTGTGCGGGGCGGTGTGTGTGCGGGGCGGTGTGTGTGCGGGGCGGTGTGTGTGCGGGGCGGTGTGTGTGCGGGTGTGTGCGTGGGTGTGCGTGTGTGTGGGTCGGTGAGCGTGTGTGTGGGTCGGTGTGCGTGTGTGTGGGTCGGTGAGTGTGTGTGTGTGTGGGGGTCGGTGTGTGTGTGTGTCGGTGAGTGTGTGTGTGTCGGTGAGTGTGTGTGTGTGTGTGTGTCGGTGAGTGTGTGTGTGTGGGTCGGTGAGTGTGTGTGTGTGTGTGGGTCGGTGAGTGTGTGTGTGTGGGTCGGTGAGTGTGTGTGTGTGTGTGTGTGGGGGTCGGTGTGTGTGTGTGTGCGGGTCGGTGTGTGTGTGTGTGTGTGTGTGTCGGTGAGTGTGTGTGTCGGTGAGTGTGTGTGTGTGGGTCGGTGAGTGTGTGTGTGTGTGCGGGGCGGTGTGTGTGCGGGGCGGTGTGTGTGCGGGGCGGGTCGGTGAGTGTGTGTGTGTGTGTGTGTGTGTGGGTCGGTGAGTGTGTGTGTGGGTCGGTGAGTGTGTGTGTGGGTCGGTGAGTGTGTGTGTGGGTCGGTGAGTGTGTGTGTGTGTGTGTGTGTGTGTGTGTGTGTGTGGGTCGGTGAGTGTGTGTGTGGGTCGGTGAGTGTGTGTGTGTGTGTGTGTGTGTGTGGGTCGGTGAGTGTGTGTGTGGGTCGGTGAGTGTGTGTGTGGGTCGGTGAGTGTGTGTGTGTGGGTCGGTGAGTGTGTGTGTGGGGGTCGGTGTGTGTGTGTGGGGGTCGGTGTGTGTGTGTGTGTGGGGGTCGGTGTGTGTGTGTGTGTGGGGGTCGGTGTGTGTGTGTGTGTGGGGGTCGGTGTGTGTGTGTGTGTGTGTGTGGGGGTCGGTGTGTGTGTGTGTGGGGGTCGGTGTGTGTGTGTGTGTGGGGGTCGGTGTGTGTGTGTGTGTGTGTGTGTGTGTGGGTCGGTGTGTGTGTGTGTGTGTGTGGGGGTCGGTGTGTGTGTGTGTGTGTGTGTGTGGGGGTCGGTGTGTGTGTGTGTGTGTGTGTGTGGGGGTCGGTGTGTGTGTGTGTGTGTGTGGGTCGGTGTGTGTGTGTGCGGGGCGGTGTGTGTGTGTGCGGGGCGCTGTGTGTGCGGGGCGCTGTGTGTGCGGGGCGCTGTGTGTGCGGGGCGCTGTGTGTGCGGGGCGCTGTGTGTGCGGGGCGCTGTGTGTGCGGGGCGCTGTGTGTGCGGGGCGCTGTGTGTGCGTCGGTGTGTGTGTGTGGGGGTCGGTGTGTGTGTGTGGGGGTCGGTGTATGTGTGTGGGGGTCGGTGAGTGTGTGTGTGGGTCGGTGAGTGTGTGTGTGTGGGTCGGTGAGTGTGTGTGTGTGGGTCGGTGAGTGTGTGTGTGTGGGTCGGTGAGTGTGTGTGTGTGTGTGTGGGTCGGTGAGTGTGTGTGTGTGTGTGTCGGTGTGTGTGTGTGTGTGTGTCGGTGAGTGTGTGTGTGTGTGTCGGTGAGTGTGTGTGTGTGTGTGGGTCGGTGAGTGTGTGTGTGTGTGTGTGGGGGTCGGTGTGTGTGTGTGCGGGTCGGTGTGTGTGTGTGTGTGTGTCGGTGAGTGTGTGTGTGTGTGTCGGTGAGTGTGTGTGTGTGTGTCGGTGAGTGTGTGTGTGTGTGTCGGTGAGTGTGTGTGTGTGTGTGGGTCGGTGAGTGTGTGTGTGTGTGTGTGGGGGTCGGTGTGTGTGTGTGCGGGTCGGTGTGTGTGTGTGTGTGTGTCGGTGAGTGTGTGTGTGTGTGTCGGTGAGTGTGTGTGTGTGTGTCGGTGAGTGTGTGTGTGTGTGCGGGGCGGTGTGTGTGCGGGGCGGTGTGTGTGCGGGGCGGTGTGTGTGCGGGGCGGTGTGTGTGCGGGGCGGTGTGTGTGCGGGGCGGTGTGTGTGCGGGGCGCTGTGTGTGCGGGGCGCTGTGTGTGCGTCGGTGTGTGTGTGTGGGGGTCGGTGTGTGTGTGTGGGGGTCGGTGTATGTGTGTGGGGGTCGGTGAGTGTGTGTGTGGGTCGGTGAGTGTGTGTGTGTGGGTCGGTGAGTGTGTGTGTGTGGGTCGGTGAGTGTGTGTGTGTGGGTCGGTGAGTGTGTGTGTGTGGGTCGGTGAGTGTGTGTGTGTGTGTGTGGGTCGGTGAGTGTGTGTGTGTGTGTGTCGGTGTGTGTGTGTGTGTGTGTCGGTGAGTGTGTGTGTGTGTGTCGGTGAGTGTGTGTGTGTGTGTGGGTCGGTGAGTGTGTGTGTGTGTGTGTGGGGGTCGGTGTGTGTGTGTGCGGGTCGGTGTGTGTGTGTGTGTGTGTCGGTGAGTGTGTGTGTGTGTGTCGGTGAGTGTGTGTGTGTGTGTCGGTGAGTGTGTGTGTGTGTGTCGGTGAGTGTGTGTGTGTGTGTCGGTGAGTGTGTGTGTGTGTGTGGGTCGGTGAGTGTGTGTGTGTGTGTGTGGGGGTCGGTGTGTGTGTGTGCGGGTCGGTGTGTGTGTGTGTGTGTGTCGGTGAGTGTGTGTGTGTGTGTCGGTGAGTGTGTGTGTGTGTGTCGGTGAGTGTGTGTGTGTGTGCGGGGCGGTGTGTGTGCGGGGCGGTGTGTGTGCGGGGCGGTGTGTGTGCGGGGCGGTGTGTGTGCGGGGCGGTGTGTGTGCGGGGCGGTGTGTGTGCGGGGCGGTGTGTGTGCGGGGCGGTGTGTGTGCGGGGCGGTGTGTGTGCGTCGGTGTGCGTCGGTGTGTGTGCGTGGGGGTCGGTGAGTGTGTGCGTGGGGGTCGGTGAGTGTGTGCGTGTGGGTCGGTGAGTGTGTGCGTGTGGGTCGGTGAGTGTGTGTGTGTGTGGGTCGGTGAGTGTGTGTGTGTGTGTGTGCGGGTCGGTGAGTGTGTGTGTGTGTGTCGGTGAGTGTGTGTGTGTGTGTCGGTGAGTGTGTGTGTGTGTGTCGGTGAGTGTGTGTGTGTGTGTCGGTGAGTGTGTGTGTGTGTGTGTGGGTCGGTGAGTGTGTGTGTGTGTGTGTGGGGGTCGGTGTGTGTGTGTGCCGGTGAGTGTGTGTGTGTGTGTCGGTGAGTGTGTGTGTGTGGGTCGGTGAGTGTGTGTGTGTGTGTGGGTCGGTGAGTGTGTGTGTGTGTGCGGGGCGGTGTGTGTGCGGGGCGGTGTGTGTGCGGGGCGGTGTGTGTGCGGGGCGGTGTGTGTGCGGGGCGGTGTGTGTGCGTCGGTGTGCGTCGGTGTGCGTCGGTGTGTGTGCGTGGGGGTCGGTGTGTGTGCGTGTGGGTCGGTGAGTGTGTGCGTGTGGGTCGGTGAGTGTGTGCGTGTGGGTCGGTGAGTGTGTGTGTGTGTGTGGGTCGGTGAGTGTGTGTGTGTGTGTGTGGGGGTCGGTGTGTGTGTGTGCGGGTCGGTGTGTGTGTGTGTGTGTGTCGGTGAGTGTGTGTGTGTGGGTCGGTGAGTGTGTGTGTGTGGGTCGGTGAGTGTGTGTGTGTGGGTCGGTGAGTGTGAGTGTGGGTCGGTGAGTGTGTGTGTGGGTCGGTGAGTGTGTGTGTGTGTGTGTGGGGGTCGGTGTGTGTGTGTGCGGGTCGGTGTGTGTGTGTGCGTGTCGGTGAGTGTGTGTGTGCGTGTCGGTGAGTGTGTGTGTGCGTGTCGGTGAGTGTGTGTGTGCGGGGCGGTGTGTGTGTGTGTGTGTGCGGGGCGGTGTGTGTGCGGGGCGGTGTGTGTGCGGGGCGGTGTGTGTGCGGGGCGGTGTGTGTGCGGGGCGGTGTGTGTGGGTCGGTGTGCGTGTGTGTGGGTCGGTGTGCGTGTGTGTGGGTCGGTGAGCGTGTGTGTGGGTCGGTGTGCGTGTGTGTGTGGGTCGGTGAGTGTGTGTGTGTGTGTGGGGGTCGGTGTGTGTGTGTGTGTGTGTGTGTGCGGGTCTGTGTGTGTGTGTGTGTGTGCGGGTCGGTGTGTGTGTGTGTGTGTGTGTCGGTGAGTGTGTGTGTGTGTGTCGGTGAGTGTGTGTGTGTGGGTCGGTGAGTGTGTGTGTGTGTGTGGGTCGGTGAGTGTGTGTGTGTGTGTGGGTCGGTGAGTGTGTGTGTGTGTGTGTGGGTCGGTGAGTGTGTGTGTGTGTGTGTGGGGGTCGGTGTGTGTGTGTGTGTGTGTGTGTGTCGGTGAGTGTGTGTGTCGGTGAGTGTGTGTGTGTGGGTCGGTGAGTGTGTGTGTGTGTGCGGGGCGGTGTGTGTGCGGGGCGGTGTGTGTGCGGGGCGGGTCGGTGAGTGTGTGTGTGTGTGTGTGTGTGTGTGGGTCGGTGTGTGTGTGTGTGGGTCGGTGAGTGTGTGTGTGTGTGTGTGTGTGTGTGTGTGGGTCGGTGAGTGTGTGTGTGGGTCGGTGAGTGTGTGTGTGTGTGTGTGTGTGTGTGGGTCGGTGAGTGTGTGTGTGGGTCGGTGAGTGTGTGTGTGGGTCGGTGAGTGTGTGTGTGTGGGTCGGTGTGTGTGGGGGTCGGTGAGTGTGTGTGTGTGTGTGGGTCGGTGAGTGTGTGTGTGTGTATCGGTGAGTGTGTGTGTGTGTGTCGGTGAGTGTGTGTGTGTGGGTCGGTGAGTGTGTGTGTGTGGGTCGGTGAGTGTGTGTGTGTGTGTGCGGGGCGGTGTGTGTGCGGGGCGGGTCGGTGAGTGTGTGTGTGTGTGTGTGTGAGTGTGTGTGTGGGTCGGTGAGTGTGTGTGTGGGTCGGTGTGTGTGTGTGTGGGTCGGTGTGTGTGTGTGTGTGTGTGTGGGTCGGTGAGTGTGTGTGTGGGTCGGTGAGTGTGTGTGTGGGTCGGTGAGTGTGTGTGTGTGTGTGTGTGTGTGTGTGTGGGTCGGTGAGTGTGTGTGTGGGTCGGTGAGTGTGTGTGTGTGGGTCGGTGAGTGTGTGTGTGTGGGTCGGTGAGTGTGTGTGTGTGTGTGGGTCGGTGAGTGTGTGTGTGTGTGTGTGTGTGTGTGTGCGGGTCGGTGAGTGTGTGTGTGTGTGTGTGTGTGTGTGTGTGTGCGGGTCGGTGAGTGTGTGTGTGTGTATCGGTGAGTGTGTGTGTGTGTGTGTGTCGGTGAGTGTGTGTGTGTGTGTGTCGGTGAGTGTGTGTGTGTGGGTCGGTGAGTGTGTGTGTGTGTGTGCGGGGCGGTGTGTGTGCGGGGCGGTGTGTGTGTGTGTGGGTCGGTGAGTGTGTGTGTGTGTGTGTGGGTCGGTGAGTGTGTGTGTGTGTGTGTGTGTGTGTGTGGGTCGGTGAGTGTGTGTGTGGGTCGGTGAGTGTGTGTGTGGGTCGGTGAGTGTGTGTGTGGGTCGGTGAGTGTGTGTGTGTGGGTCGGTGAGTGTGTGTGTGGGGGTCGGTGAGTGTGTGTGTGTGTGTGGGTCGGTGAGTGTGTGTGTGTGTATCGGTGAGTGTGTGTGTGTGTATCGGTGAGTGTGTGTGTGTGGGTCGGTGAGTGTGTGTGTGTGTGTGCGGGGCGGTGTGTGTGCGGGGCGGGTCGGTGAGTGTGTGTGTGTGTGTGTGAGTGTGTGTGTGGGTCGGTGAGTGTGTGTGTGGGTCGGTGAGTGTGTGTGTGGGTCGGTGTGTGTGTGTGTGGGTCGGTGTGTGTGTGTGTGTGTGTGTGGGTCGGTGAGTGTGTGTGTGGGTCGGTGAGTGTGTGTGTGGGTCGGTGAGTGTGTGTGTGTGTGTGTGTGTGTGTGTGTGTGTGTGTGGGTCGGTGAGTGTGTGTGTGGGTCGGTGAGTGTGTGTGTGGGTCGGTGAGTGTGTGTGTGTGGGTCGGTGAGTGTGTGTGTGTGGGTCGGTGAGTGTGTGTGTGTGTGTCGGTCGGTGAGTGTGTGTGTGTGTGTGTGTGTGTGTGCGGGTCGGTGAGTGTGTGTGCGGGTCGGTGAGTGTGTGTGCGGGTCGGTGAGTGTGTGTGCGGGTCGGTGAGTGTGTGTGTGTGTGTGTGTGGGTCGGTGAGTGTGTGTGTGGGTCGGTGAGTGTGTGTGTGGGTCGGTGAGTGTGTGTGTGGGTCGGTGAGTGTGTGTGTGTGGGTCGGTGAGTGTGTGTGTGGGTCGGTGAGTGTGTGTGTGTGTGTGGGTCGGTGAGTGTGTGTGTGTGTGTGTGTGTGTGTGTGTGCGGGTCGGTGAGTGTGTGTGTGTGTATCGGTGAGTGTGTGTGTGTGTGTGTCGGTGAGTGTGTGTGTGTGTGTGTCGGTGAGTGTGTGTGTGTGTGTGTCGGTGAGTGTGTGTGTGTGGGTCGGTGAGTGTGTGTGTGTGTGTGCGGGGCGGTGTGTGTGCGGGGCGGTGTGTGTGCGGGGCGGTGTGTGTGCGGGGCGGTGTGTGTGCGGGGCGGTGTGTGTGCGGGGCGGTGTGTGTGCGGGGCGGTGTGTGTGTGTGGGTCGGTGAGTGTGTGTGTGTGTGTGTGTGGGTCGGTGAGTGTGTGTGTGTGGGTCGGTGAGTGTGTGTGGGTCGGTGTGTGTGTGTGTGGGTCGGTGTGTGTGTGTGTGGGTCGGTGTGTGTGTGTGTGGGTCGGTGTGTGTGTGTGTGTGTGTGTGTGTGTGTGGGTCGGTGTGTGTGTGTGTGTGTGTGTGGGGGTCGGTATGTGTGTGTGTGTGGGGGTCGGTATGTGTGTGTGTGTGGGGGTCGGTATGTGTGTGTGTGTGGGGGTCGGTATGTGTGTGTGTGTGGGGGTCGGTATGTGTGTGTGTGTGGGGGTCGGTGTGTGTGTGTGTGGGGGTCGGTGTGTGTGTGGGTGTGGGGGTCGGCGTGCGTTTGTGTGTGTGTATGGGTCGGCGTGCGTGTGTGTGTGTGTGGGTCGGCGTGCGTGTGTGTGTAGGGGTCGGCGTGCGTGTGTGTGTGTGGGGGTCGGTGTGTGTGTGTGGGGGTCGGCGTGCGTGTGTGTGTGTGTGGGTCGGCGTGCGTGTGTGTGTGTGTGGGTCGGCGTGCGTGTGTGTGTGTGTGGGTCGGCGTGCGTGTGTGTGTGTGTGGGTCGGCGTGCGTGTGTGTGTGTGTGGGTCGGTGAGAGTGGGGGTCAGTGTGCGAGTGGGGGTCGGTGTGCGAGTGGGGGTCGGTGTGTGTTTGTGTGTGTGTATGGGTCGGTGTGTGTTTGTCTGTGTGTATGGGTCGGTGTGTGTTTGTGTGTGTGTGTATGGGTCGGTGTGTGTCTGTGTGTGTGTATGGGTCGGTGTGTGTCTGTGTGTGTGGGGGCCGGTGTGTGTGTGGGGGCCGGTGAGTGTGTGTGTGTGTGTGTGTGTGGGGGCCGGTGAGTGTGTGTGTGTGCGGGGGCCGGTGAGTGTGTGTGTGTGCGGGGGCCGGTGAGTGTGTGTGTGTGCGGGGGCCGGTGAGTGTGTGTGTGTGCGGGGGCCGGTGAGTGTGTGTGTGTGCGGGGGCCGGTGTGTGTGTGTGTGTGCGGGGGCCGGTGTGTGTGTGTGTGTGTGTGTGTGTGTGTGTGTGTGGGGGGGGGCCGGTGTGTGTGCGGGTCGGTGTGTGTGCGGGTCGGTGAGTGTGTGTGCGGGTCGGTGAGTGTGTGTGTGGGTCGGTGAGTGTGTGTGTGTGTGGGGGCCGGTGAGTGTGTGTGTGTGTGTGGGGGCCGGTGAGTGTGTGTGTGTGTGTGGGGGCCGGTGAGTGTGTGTGTGTGCGGGGGCCGGTGAGTGTGTGTGTGTGCGGGGGCCGGTGAGTGTGTGTGTGTGCGGGGGCCGGTGAGTGTGTGTGTGTGCGGGGGCCGGTGAGTGTGTGTGTGTGCGGGGGCCGGTGAGTGTGTGTGTGTGCGGGGGCCGATGAGTGTGTGTGTGTGCGGGGGCCGGTGTGTGTGGGGGCCGGTGTGTGTGGGGGCCGGTGTGTGTGGGGGCCGGTGTGTGTGGGGGCCGGTGTGTGTGGGGGCCGGTGTGTGTGGGGGCCGGTGTGTGTGGGGGCCGGTGTGTGTGCGGGTCGGTGAGTGTGTGTGTGGGTCGGTGAGTGTGTGTGTGTGTGTGGGTCGGTGAGTGTGTGTGTGTGTGTGTGTGTGTCGGTGAGTGTGTGTGTGTGTGGGTCGGTGTGCGTGCGTGTGTGTGTGGGTCGGTGAGTGTGTGTGTGTGTGTGGGTCGGTGTGTGTGTGGGTCTGTGTGTGTGGGGCTGTGCGGGGCGGCGTGTTCGTGTGTGTGGGGGTCGGTGTGTGTGTGTGGGTGTGTGGGTCGGTGTGTGTGTGTGTGGGTCGGTGTGTGTGGGGCGGTGTGTGCGTGTGTGTGGGGGTCGGTGTGGGTGTGTGGGGCGGTGTGTGCGTGTGTGTGGGGTCGGCGTGTGTGCGTGTGCGGTTCGGTGTGTGTGTGTGTGTGTGTGTGTGCGGGTCGGTGTGTGTGTGTGTGTGTGTGTGCGGGTCGGTGTGTGTGTGTGTGTGTGTGTGGGTCGGTGTGTGTGTGTGTGTGTGTGCGGGTCGGGGTGTGTGTGTGTGTGTGTGTGTGTGTGTGTGCGGGTCGGTGTGTGTGTGTGTGTGTGTGTGTGTGTGCGGGTCGGTGTGTGTGTGTGTGTGTGTGCGGGTCGGTGTGTGTGTGTGTGTGTGTGTGTGCGGGTCGGTGTTTGTGTGTGTGTGTGTGTGCGGGTCGGTGTGTGTGTGTGTGTGTGTGTGTGGAGGTTGGTGTGTGTGCGGGTCGGTGTGTGTGTGTGTGTGTGTGTGTGTGTGGAGGTTGGTGTGTGTGCGGGTCGGTGTGTGTGTGTGTGTGTGGGTCGGTGTGTGTGTGTGTGTGTGGGTCGGTGTGTGTGTGTGTGTGTGGGTCGGTGTGTGTGTGTGTGGGTCGGTGTGTGTGTGTGTGGGTCGGTGTGTGTGTGTGTGGGTCGGTGTGTGTGTGTGTGGGTCGGTGTGTGTGTGTGTGTGTGTGTGTGGGTCGGTGTGTGTGTGTGTGTGTGGGTCGGTGTGTGTGTGTGTGTGTGTGTGGGTCGGTGTGTGTGTGTGTGTGTGTGTGGGTCGGTGTGTGTGTGTGTGTGTGTGGGTCGGTGTGTGTGTGTGTGTGTGTGTGGGTCGGTGTGTGTGTGTGTGTGGGTCGGTGTGTGTGTGTGGGTCGGTGAGTGTGTGTGTGTGTGTGGGTCGGTGTGTGTGTGGGTCGGTGTGTGTGTGGGTCGGTGTGTGTGTGGGTCGGTGTGTGTGTGTGTGTGTGGGTCGGTGTGTGTGTGGGTCGGTGTGTGTGTGGGTGTGTGTGTGTGTGGGTGTGTGTGTGTGTGTGGGTCGGTGAGTGTGAGTGTGTGTGGGTCGGTGAGTGTGTGTGTGTGTGCGTGTGTGTGTGGGGGGGGTCGGTGTGCGTGTGTGTGGGGGGGGTCGGTGTGCGTGTGTGTGGGGGGGGTCGGTGTGCGTGTGTGTGTGGGGGGGTGTCGGTGTGCGTGTGTGTGTGGGGGGGGTCGGTGTGCGTGTGTGTGGGGGGGGTCGGTGTGCGTGTGAGTGGGGGTCGGTGTGCGTGTGTGTGGGGGTCGGTGTGCGTGTGTGTGGGGGTCGGTGTGCGTGTGTGTGGGGGTCGGTGTGCGTGTGTGTGGGGGTATGGGTCGGCGTGCGTGTGTGTGTATGGGTCGGCCTGCGTTTGTGTGTGGGTCGGTGAGTGTGTGTGGGTCGGTGAGCGTGTGTGTGTGTGTTTGTGTGTGTGTGTGTGTGTGTTTGTGGGTCGGTGAGCGTGTGTGTGTGTGTGTGGGTCGGTGAGCGTGTGTGTGTGGGTCGGTGAGCGTGTGTGTGGGTCGGTGTGGGGGTCGGTGTGTGTGTGGGGGCCGGTGTGTGTGTGTGTGTGTGTGGGGGCCGGTGTGTGTGTGTGTGTGTGTGGGGGCCGGTGTGTGTGTGTGTGGGGGCCGGTGTGTGTGTGTGTGGGGGCCGGTGTGTGTGTGTGTGGGGGCCGGTGTGTGTGTGTGTGGGGGCCGGTGTGTGTGTGTGTGGGGGCCGGTGTGTGTGTGTGTGGGGGCCGGTGTGTGTGTGTGTGGGGGCCGGTGTGTGTGTGTGTGGGGGCCGGTGTGTGTGTGTGTGGGGGCCGGTGTGTGTGTGTGTGGGGGCCGGTGTGTGTGTGTGTGGGGGCCGGTGTGTGTGTGTGTGGGGGCCGGTGTGTGTGTGTGTGGGGGCCGGTGTGTGTGTGTGTGGGGGCCGGTGTGTGTGTGTGTGGGGGCCGGTGTGTGTGTGTGTGGGGGCCGGTGTGTGTGTGTGTGGGGGCCGGTGTGTGTGTGTGTGGGGGCCGGTGTGTGTGTGTGTGGGGGCCGGTGTGTGTGTGTGTGGGGGCCGGTGTGTGTGTGTGTGGGGGCCGGTGTGTGTGTGTGTGGGGGCCGGTGTGTGTGTGTGGGGGCCGGTGTGTGTGTGTGTGGGGGGGCCGGTGTGTGTGTGTGGGGGGGGGCCGGTGTGTGAGTGGGGGTCGGTGTGTGTGTGTGTGTGTGTGTGTGTGTGGGGGGGCCGGTGTGTGTGTGTGTGGGGGGGCCGGTGTGTGTGTGTGTGGGGGGGCCGGTGTGTGAGTGGGGGTCGGTGTGTGTGTGTGTGTGTGTGTGTGTGTGTGGGGGCCGGTGTGTGTGTGTGTGGGGGCCGGTGTGTGTGTGTGTGGGGGCCGGTGTGTGTGTGTGGGGGCCGGTGTGTGTGTGTGGGGGCCGGTGTGTGTGTGTGTGGGGGCCGGTGTGTGTGTGTGTGGGGGCCGGTGTGTGTGTGTGTGGGGGCCGGTGTGTGTGTGTGTGGGGGCCGGTGTGTGTGTGTGTGGGGGCCGGTGTGTGTGTGTGTGGGGGCCGGTGTGTGTGTGTGTGGGGGCCGGTGTGTGTGTGTGGGGGCCGGTGTGTGTGTGGGGGCCGGTGTGTGTGTGTGGGGGGGCCGGTGTGTGTGTGTGTGGGGGGGTCGGTGTGTGTGTGTGTGTGTGTGTGTGTGTGTGTGTGTGTGTGTGTGTGGGGGCCGGTGTGTGTCTGTGGGGGCCGGTGTGTGTCTGTGGGGGCCGGTGTGTGTGTGTGTGCCGGTGTGTGTGTGTGTGTGGGGGGGGGTCGGTGTGTGTGTGTGGGGGGGTCGGTGTGTGTGTGTGTGTGTGGGGGGGTCGGTGTGTGTGTGTGTGTGTGTGGGTCGAGTGTGTGTGGGTCGGTGAGTGTGTGTGTGTGTGTGTGGGTCGGTGAGTGTGTGTGTGTGTGTGTGGGTCGGTGAGTGTGTGTGTGTGTGGGGGTCGGTGTGTGTGTGTGTGGGGGTCGGTGTGTATGTGGGGTGGGTCGGTGTGTGTGTGTGGGGGTCGGTGTGTATGTGGGGTGGGTCGGTGTGTGTGTGTGTGTATGTGGGGTGGGTCGGTGTGTGTGTGTGTGTATGTGGGGTGGGTCGGTGTGTGCGTGTGTGTGTGTGGGGTGGGTCGGTGTGTGCGTGTGTGTGGGGGGTGGGTCGGTGTGTGTGTGCGTGTGTGTGTGGGGTGGGTCGGTGTGTGTGTGGGTCGGTGAGTGTGTGTGTGTGTGTCGGTGAGTGTGTGTGTGTGTCGGTGAGTGTGTGTGTGTGGGGTGGGTCGTTGTGTGTGTGTGTGTGGGGTGGGTCGTTGTGTGTGTGTGTGTGGGGTGGGTCGTTGTGTGTGTGTGTGTGTGTGGGGTGGGTCGTTGTGTGTGTGTGTGGGGTGGGTCGTTGTGTGTGTGTGTGTGTGTGGGGTGGGTCGTTGTGTGTGTGTGGGGTGGGTCGTTGTGTGTGTGTGTGTGTGGGGTGGGTCGTTGTGTGTGTGTGTGTGTGGGGTGGGTCGTTGTGTGTGTGTGTGTGGGGTGGGTCGGTGTGTGTGTGTGCGGGGTGGGTCGGTGTGTATGTGGGGTGGGTCGGTGTGTGTGTGTGGGTCGGTGTGTGTGTGTGGGTCGGTGTGTGTGTGTGTGTGTGTGTGTGGGGTGGGTCGGTGTGTGTGTGTGTGGGGGTCGGTGTGGGTCGGTGTGGGGTGGGTCGGTGTGTGTGTGTGTGTGTGTGTGTGTGTGGGGGTCGGTGTGTATGTGGGGTGGGTCGGGGTGTGTGTGTGTGTGCGCGTGTGTTTGTGGGGTGAGTCGGTGTGTGTGTGTGCCTGTGTGTGTGTGTGGGGGGGGGTCGGTGTGTGTGTGGGGGAGTGTCGGTGTGTGTGTGGGGGGTGTCGGTGTGTGTGTGTGGGGGTCTGTGTGTGTGTGGGGGTCTGTGTGTGTGTGGGGGTCGGTGTGTGGGGGTGGGTGTGTGTGTGGGGGTCGGTGTGTGTGTGTGGGGGTCGGTGTGTGTGTGTGGGGGTCTGTGTGTGTGTGTGGGGGTCGGTGTGTGTGTGGGGGTCGGTGTGTGTGTGTGGCGGGGGGTCGGTGTGTGTGTGTGTGTGGGGGGGGTCGGTGTGTGTGTGTGTGTGGGGGGGGGTCGGTGTGTGTGTGTGTGTGGGGGGGGTCGGTGTGTGTGTGTGTGTGTGGGGGGGGGTCGGTGTGTGTGTGTGTGTGTGTGTGTGTGTGGGGGGGGTCGGTGTGTGTGTGTGTGTGTTGGGGGGGTCGGTGTGTGTGTGTGTGTGTGGGGGGGGTCGGTGTGTGTGTGTGTGGGGGGGGTCGGTGTGTGTGTGTGTGGGGGGGGGTCGGTGTGTGTGTGTGTGGGGGGGGTCGGTGTGTGTGTGTGTGGGGGGGGTCGGTGTGTGTGTGTGTGGGGGGGGTCGGTGTGTGTGTGTGTGGGGGGGGGTCGGTGTGTGTGTGGGGGGGGTCGGTGTGTGTGTGTGGGGGGGGGTCGGTGTGTGTGTGTGGGGGGGGGGTCGGTGTGTGTGTGGGGGGGGTCGGTGTGTGTGTGGGGGGGGTCGGTGTGTGTGTGTGTGTGTGGGGGGGGGTCGGTGTGTGTGTGTGTGTGGGGGGGGGTCGGTGTGTGTGTGTTGGGGGGGTCGGTGTGTGTGTGTGTGTGTTGGGGGGGTCGGTGTGTGTGTGTGTGTGTTGGGGGGGTCGGTGTGTGTGTGTGTGTGTGTTGGGGGGGTCGGTGTGTGTGTGTGTTGGGGGGGGTCGGTGTGTGTGTGTGTTGGGGGGGTCGGTGTGTGTGTGTGTTGGGGGGGTCGGTGTGTGTTGGGGGGGTCGGTGTGTGTGTGTGGGGGGGGGGTCGGTGTGTGTGTGTGTGTGTGTGTGTGGGGGGGGGGTCGGTGTGTGTGTGTGTGGGGGGGGGTCGGTGTGTGTGTGTGTGTGGGGGGGGGTCGGTGTGTGTGTGTGTGGGGGGGGGTCGGTGTGTGTGTGTGTGTGTGGGGGTTGGTGTGTGTGTGTGGGGGTCGGTGCGTGTGCATGTGTGTGTGGGGGTCAGTGTGCGTGTGTGTGTGGGGGTCGGTGTGCGTGGGAGTGGTCGGTGTGTGTGTGGGAGTGGTCGGTGTGTGTGTGTGTGTATGGCGGGGGTCGGTGTGTGTGTGTGGGGGTCGGTGTGTGTGTGGGGGGGTCGGTGAGTGTGTGGGGGGTTCGGTGTGTCGGTGTGTGTGGGGGGGGTCGGTGTGTGTGTGTGTGTGTGGGGGGGTGTCGGTGTGTGTGGGGGGTGTCGGTGTGGGTGTGTGTGTGTGTGTGTTTGTGTGGGGGTGTCGGTGAGTGTGTGGGGGTGTCGGTGAGTGTGTGGGGGGGTCGGTGTGTCGGTGTGTGTGTGGGGGGTGTTGGTGTGTGTGTGGGGGGTGTCGGTGTGTGTGTGTGTGTGGGGGTCGGTGTGTGTGTGTGTGTGTGGGGGTCGGTGTGTGTGTGTGTGTGGGGGGGTCGGTGTGTGTGTGGGGGTCGGTGTGTGTGTGTGTGTGTGTGGGGGGTCGGTGTGTGTGTGTGAGTGTGGGGGGTCGGTGTGTGTGTGTGTGTGTGGGGGGTCGGTGTGTGTGTGGGGCGTCGGTGTGTGTGTGTGTGGGGGTTCGGTGTGTGTGGGGGTTCGGTGTGTGTGGGGGTTCGGTGTGTGTGTGTGTGTGTGGGGGGGGTCGGTGTGTGTGTGTGTGGGGGGGTCGGTGTGTGTGTGTGGGGGGGTCGGTGTGTGTGTGTGTGGGGGGGTCGGTGTGTGTGTGTGTGGGGGGGGTCGGTGTGTGTGTGTGTGGGGGGGGTCGGTGTGTGTGTGTGTGGGGGGGTCGGTGTGTGTGTGTGTGGGGGGGTCGGTGTGTGTGTGTGTGTGGGGGGGTCGTGTGTGTGGGGGTCGGTGTGTGTGTGTGGGGGGGTCGTGTGTGTGGGGGTCGGTGTGTGTGTGTGTGTGGGGGGGTCGTGTGTGTGGGGGTCGGTGTGTGTGTGGGGGTCGGTGTGTGTGTGTGTGTGGGGGGTCGGTGTGTGTGTGGGGGTCGGTGTGTGTGTGTGTGTGGGGGTCGGTGTGTGTGTGTGTGTGGGGGGGGTCGGTGTGTGTGTGTGTGGGGGTCGTTGTGTGTGTGTGTGTGGGTCGTGTGTGTGGGGGTCGGTGTGTGTGTGTGTGTGTGGGGGTCGGTGCGTGTGGGGGTCGGTGCAGGTGCGTGTGTGTGTGTGTGTGTGTGTATGGCGGGGGTCGGTGTGTGTGTGTGTGTGTGTGTGTGTGGGGTGGGTCGGGGTGTGTGTGTATGGCGGGGGTCGGTGTGTGTGTGTGTGGGGGTGGGTCGGGGTGTGTGTGTTTTGTGGGGGTCGGTGTGTGTGTGTGTGGGGGGGGGTCGGTGTGTGTGTGTGTGGGGGGATCGGGGTGTGTGTGTGTGTGTGTGTGTGTGTGTGGGGGGTCTGTGTGTGTGTGGGGGTTGGTGTGTGTGTGTGGGGGTCTGTGTGTGTGTGTGGGGGGGTCGGTGCGTGTGGGGGTCGGTGCATGTGCGTGTGTGTGTGGGGGTCAGTGTGTGTGTGTGGGGGTCGGTGTGTGTGTGTGTGTGTGTGTGTGTGTATGGCGGGGGTCGGTGTTTGTGTGTGTGTGTGTGTGTGTGTGTGTGGGGTGGGTCGGGGTGTGTGTGTTTTGTGGGGGTCGGTGTGTGTGTGTGTGTGTGGGGGGGGGGTCGGTGTGTGTGTGTGTGGGGGGATCGGGGGGTGTGTGTGTGTGTGGGGGTTGGTGTGTGTGTGTGGGGGTCGGTGCGTGTGTGTGTGTGGGGGTCGGTGTGTGTGTGTGTATGGCGGGGGTCGGTGTGTGTGTGTGGGGTGGGACGGGGTGTGTGTGTTTGTGTGGGGGTCGGTGTGTGTGTGTTTGTGTGGGGGGGGGTCGGGGTGTGTGTGTTTGTGTGGGGGTTGGGGTGTGTGTGTGTGTGGGGGGGGTCGGGGGGTGTGTGTGTGTGGGGGGGGGTCGGGGTGTGTGTGTGTGTGGGGGGGGGTCGGGGTGTGTGTGTGTGTGGGGGGGGGTCGGGGTGTGTGTGTGTGTGGGGGGGGGTCGGGGTGTGTGTGTGTGTGGGGGGGGGTCGGGGTGTGTGTGTGTGTGTGGGGGGGTGTGTGTGTGTGTGTGGGGGTCGGTGTGTGTGTGTGTGTGGGGGTCGGTGTGTGTGTGTGTGTGGGGGGGGTCGGTGTGTGTGTGTGGGGGGGCCGGGGTGTGTGTGTGGGGGGGGTCGGTGTGTGTGTGTGGGGGGGCCGGGGTGTGTGTGTGGGGGGGGCCGGGGTGTGTGTGTGGGGGGGGCCGGGGTGTGTGTGTGTGTGTGTGGGGGGGGGGTCGGGGTGTGTGTGTGTGTGTGGGGGGGGGGTCGGGGTGTGTGTGTGTGTGGGGGGTGTAAGGGTGTGTGTGTGTGGACGGGGTCGGGGTGTGTGTGTGTGTGTGGGGGGGGGGACGGGGTGTGTGTGTGTGTGTGGGGGGGGGCGGGGTGTGTGTGTGTGGGGTGTGTGTGTGTGTGTGTGTGTGTGTGGGGTTGGTGTGTGTGTGTGGGGTTGGTGTGTGTGTGTGGGGTTGGTGTGTGTGTGTGGGGTTGGTGTGTGTGTGTGGGGTTGGTGTGTGTGTGTGGGGTTGGTGTGTGTGTGTGGGGTTGGTGTGTGTGTGTGTGTGTGGGGTTGGTGTGTGTGTGTGTGGGGTTGGTGTGTGTGTGTGTGTGTGTGGGGTTGGTGTGTGTGTGTGTGGGGTTGGTGTGTGTGTGTTGGGTTGGTGTGTGTGTGTGGGGTTGGTGTGTGTGTGTGTGTGGGGTTGGTGTGTGTGTGTGTGTGGGGTTGGTGTGTGTGTGTGTGTGGGGTTGGTGTGTGTGTGTGTGGGGTTGGTGTGTGTGTGTGTGGGGTTGGTGTGTGTGTGTGTGTGGGGTTGGTGTGTGTGTGGGGGTCGGTGTGTGTGTGTGGGGGTCGGTGTGTGT
Organism: Stegostoma tigrinum; assembly: GCF_030684315.1. Lineage (NCBI taxonomy): Eukaryota > Metazoa > Chordata > Chondrichthyes > Orectolobiformes > Stegostomatidae > Stegostoma > Stegostoma tigrinum. The sequence goes on from NW_026728251.1 coordinate 71,201, forward strand.
GTGTGGGGGTCTGTGTGTGTGTGTGGGGGTCGGTGCATGTGGGGGTCGGTGCATGTGCGTGTGTGTGTGTGTGGGGGTCGGTGTGTGTGTGTGTGTATGGCGGGGGTCGGTGTGTGTGTGTGTGTGTGTGTGTGTGTGTGTGTGTGTGGGGTGGGTCGGGGTGTGTGTGTTTTGTGGGGGTCGGTGTGTGTGTGTGTGTGTGGGGGGGGGGGGGTCTGTGTGTGTGTGGGGGTCGGTGCGTGTGTGTGTGTGGGGGTCGGTGCGTGTGTGTGTGTGGGGGTCGGTGCGTGTGTGTGTGTGGGGGTCGGTGCGTGTGTGTGTATGGCGGGGGTCGGTGTGTGTGTGTGTGTGGGGGTCGGTGTGTGTGTGTTTGTGTGGGGGGGGTCGGTGTGTGTGTGTGGGGGGGGGTCGGGGTGTGTGTGTGTGGGGGGGTCGGGGTGTGTGTGTGTGTGTGTGTGTGTGTGTGTGTGGGTCGGGGTGTGTGTGTGTGTGTGTGGGGGTCGGGGTGTGTGTGTGTGTGTGTGGGGGGGGGTCGGTGTGTGTGTGTGGGGGGGTCGGTGTGTGTGTGTTTGTGTGGGGGGGGTCGGGTCGGAGTGTGTGTGTGGGGGGGGTCGGTGTGTGTGTGTGGGGGTTCGGTGTGTGTGTGTGGGGGGGGGTCGGTGTGTGTGTGTGGGGGGGGTCGGTGTGTGTGTGTGTTGGGGGGGGTCGGTGTGTTTGTGTTGGGGGGGTCGGTGTGTGTGTTGGGGGGGGTCGGTGTGTGTGTGTGGGGGGGGGTCGGGGTGTGTGTATGGGTGGGGTCGGGGTGTGTGTGTGTGGGGGGGTCGGGGTGTGTGTGTGTGGGGGGGTCGGGGTGTGTGTGTGTGGGGGGGGTCGGGGGGTGTGTGTGTGGGGGGGGTCGGGGGGTGTGTGCGTGGGGGGTCGGGGTGTGTGTGTGTGCGTGGGGGGGTCGGGGTGTGTGTGTGCGTGGGGGGGTCGGGGTGTGTGTGTTTGTGTGGGGGTCGGTGTGTGTGTGTGTGTGTGTGGGGGGGGTCAGTGTGTGTGTGTGTGGGGGGATCGGGGTGTGTGTGTCTGTGTGTGTGTGGGGGGGGTCTGTGTGTGTGTGGGGGTTGGTGTGTGTGTGTGGGGGTCTGTGTGTGTGTGTGGGGGTCGGTGCGTGTGGGGGTCGGTGCATGTGCGTGTGTGTGTGGGGGTCAGTGTGTGTGTGTGGGGGTCGCTGTGTGTGTGTGTGTGTGTGTATGGCGGGGGTCGGTGTGTGTGTGTGTGTGTGTGTGTGGGGTGGGTCGGGGTGTGTGTGTTTTGTGGGGGTCGGTGTGTGTGTGTGGGGGGGGGTCGGTGTGTGTGTGTGGGGGGTTCGGGGGTGTGTGTGTGTGTGTGTGTGGGGGTTGGTGTGTGTGTGTGGGGGTCGGTGCGTGTGTGTGTGTGGGGGTCGGTGTGTGTGTGTGTATGGCGGGGGTCGGTGTGTGTGTGTGGGGTGGGACGGGGTGTGTGTGTTTGTGTGGGGGTCGGTGTGTGTGTGTTTGTGTGGGGGGGGGTCGGGGTGTGTGTGTGGGGGGGGGTTGGGGTGTGTGTGTGTGTGGGGGGGGGTCGGGGTGTGTGTGTGTGGGGGGGGGGGTCGGGGTGTGTGTGTGTGTGTGGGGGGGTCGGTGTGTGTGTGTGGGGGGGTCGGTGTGTGTGTGTGTTTGTGTGGGGGGGGTCGGTGTGTGTGTGGGGGGGTCGGTGTGTGTGTGTTTGTGTGGGGGGGGTCGGTGTGTGTGTGTTTGTGTGGGGGGGGGTCGGTGTGTGTTTGTGTGGGGGGGGGTCGGTGTGTGTGTGTGGGGGGGGGGTCGGGGTGTGTGTGTGTGTGTGGGGGGGTCGGGGTGTGTGTGTGCGTGGGGGGGTCGGGGTGTGTGTGTTTGTGTGGGGGTCGGTGTGTGTGGGGGGGGGTCGGTGTGTGTGTGTGGGGGGGGGGTCGGTGTGTGTGTGTGGGGGGGGTCGGTGTGTGTGTGTGGGGGGGGTCGGTGTGTGTGTGGGGGGGGGCCGGTGTGTGTGTGGGGGGGGGGCCGGGGTGTGTGTGTGTGTGGGGGGGGGGTCGGGGTGTGTGTGTGTGTGGGGGGGGGGTCGGGGTGTGTGTGTGTGTGGGGGGTGTAAGGGTGTGTGTGTGGACGGGGTCGGGGTGTGTGTGGGGGGGGGGACGGGGTGTGTGTGTGTGTGGGGGGGGGCCGGGGTGTGTGTGTGTGTGTGGGGTTGGTGTGTGTGTGTGTGTGTGTGTGGGGTTGGTGTGTGTGTGTGTGTGTGGGGTTGGTGTGTGTGTGTGTGTGTGTGTGTGGGGTTGGTGTGTGTGTGTGTCTGTGTGTGTGTGTGTGGGGTTGGTGTGTGTGTGTGTGTGTGTGGGGTTGGTGTGTGAGTGTGTGTGTGTGTGTGTGGGGTTGGTGTGTGTGTGTGTGTGGGGTTGGTGTGTGTGTGGGGGGGGTCGGTGTGTGTGTGGGGGGGGGTCGGTGTGTGTGTGGGGGGGGTCGGTGTGTGAGTGTGTGTGTGTGGGGGGGGGTCGGTGTGTGTGTGGGGGGGGTCGGTGTGTGTGTGGGGGGGGTCGGTGTGTGAGTGTGTGTGTGTGGGGGGGGGTCGGTGTGTGTGTGGGGGGGGTCGGTGTGTGTGTGGGGGGGGTCGGTGTGTGTGTGTGTGGGGGGGGTCGGTGTGTGTGTGTGTGGGGGGGGTCGGTGTGTGTGTGTGTGGGGGGGGTCGGTGTGTGTGTGTGTGGGGGGGGTCGGTGTGTGTGTGTTGGGGGGGTCGGTGTGTGTGTGTGTGTGTTGGGGGGGTCGGTGTGTGTGTGTGTGTGTTGGGGGGGTCGGTGTGTGTGTGTGTTGGGGGGGTCGGTGTGTGTGTGTGTTGGGGGGGTCGGTGTGTGTGTGTTGGGGGGGTCGGTGTGTGTGTGTGTGGGGGGGTCGGTGTGTGTGTGTGTGTGTGGGGGGGGGTCGGTGTGTGTGTGTGTGTGGGGGGGGTCGGTGTGTGTGTGTGTGGGGGGGGGTCGGTGTGTGTGTGTGTGTGTGTGGGGGTTGGTGTGTGTGTGTGGGGGTCGGTGCGTGTGCATGTGTGTGTGGGGGTCAGTGTGCGTGTGTGTGAGGGGGTCGGTGTGTGTGGGAGTGGTCGGTGTGTGTGTGGGAGTGGTCGGTGTGTGTGTGTGTGTATGGCGGGGGTCGGTGTGTGTGTGGGGGGGTCGGTGTGTGTGTGGGGGGGTCGGTGAGTGTGTGGGGGGTTCGGTGTGTCGGTGTGTGTGGGGGGGGTCGGTGTGTGTGTGTGTGTGTGGGGGGGTGTCGGTGTGTGTGGGCGGTGTCGGTGTGGGTGTGTGTGTGTGTGTGTGTTTGTGTGGGGGTGTCGGTGAGTGTGTGGGGGGTTCGGTGTGTCGGTGTGTGTGGGGGGGGTCGGTGTGTGTGTGTGTGTGTGGGGGGGTGTCGGTGTGTGTGGGGGGTGTCGGTGTGGGTGTGTGTGTGTGTGTGTGTTTGTGTGGGGGTGTCGGTGAGTGTGTGGGGGGGTCGGTGTGTCGGTGTGTGTGGGGGGTGTTGGTGTGTGTGTGGGGGGTGTCGGTGTGTGTGTGTGTGTGGGGGTCGGTGTGTGTGTGTGTGTGTGTGGGGGTCGGTGTGTGTTTGTGTGTGTGGGGGTCGGTGTGTGTGTGTGTGTGTGTGTGGGGGTCGGTGTGTGTGTGTGTGTGGGGGGGGGGGTCGGTGTGTGTGTGTGAGTGTGGGGGGTCGGTGTGTGTGTGTGTGTGTGGGGGGTCGGTGTGCGTGTGGGGCGTCGGTGTGTGTGTGTGTGTGTGGGGGTTCGGTGTGTGTGGGGGTTCGGTGTGTGTGGGGGTTCGGTGTGTGTGGGTGTGTGGGGGGGGTCGGTGTGTGTGTGGGGGGGTCGGTGTGTGTGTGTGTGGGGGGGGTCGGTGTGTGTGTGTGTGGGGGGGTCGGTGTGTGTGTGTGTGTGTGTGGGGGGGGTGTGTGTGGGGGGTCGTGTGTGTGGGGGTCGGTGTGTGTGTGTGGGGGGGTCGTGTGTGTGGGGGTCGGTGTGTGTGTGTGTGTGGGGGGGTCGTGTGTGTGGGGGTCGGTGTGTGTGTGTGTGTGGGGGGGTCGTGTGTGTGGGGGTCGGTGTGTGTGTGGGGGTGGGTGTGTGTGTGTGTGTGGGGGTCGGTGTGTGTGTGTGTGTGGGGGGGGGGTCGGTGTGTGTGTGTGTGTGTGTGGGGGTCGTTGTGTGTGTGTGTGTGGGTCGTGTGTGTGGGGGTCGGTGTGTGTGTGTGGGGGTCGGTGCGTGTGGGGGTCGGTGCAGGTGCGTGTGTGTGTGGGGGTCAGTGTGTGTGTGTGGGGGTTGGTGTGTGTGTGTGTGTGTGTGTATGGCGGGGGTCGGTGTGTGTGTGTGTGTGTGTGTGGGGTGGGTCGGGGTGTGTGTGTATGGCGGGGGTCGGTGTGTGTGTGTGTGGGGTGGGTCGGGGTGTGTGTGTTTTGTGGGGGTCGGTGTGTGTGTGTGTGGGGGGGGGGTCGGTGTGTGTGTGTGTGGGGGGATCGGGGTGTGTGTGTGTGTGTGTGTGTGTGTGTGTGTGTGTGGGGGGTCTGTGTGTGTGTGGGGGTTGGTGTGTGTGTGTGGGGGTCTGTGTGTGTGTGTGTGGGGGTCGGTGCGTGTGGGGGTCGGTGCATGTGCGTGTGTGTGTGGGGGTCGGTGTGTGTGTGTGTGTGTGTGTGTGTATGGCGGGGGTCGGTGTTTGTGTGTGTGTGTGTGTGTGTGTGTGTGTGGGGTGGGTCGGGGTGTGTGTGTTTTGTGGGGGTCGGTGTGTGTGTGTGTGTGTGTGTGTGTGTGGGGGGGGGGTCGGTGTGTGTGTGTGTGTGGGGGGATCGGGGGGTGTGTGTGTGTGTGTGTGTGTGTGGGGGTTGGTGTGTGTGTGTGGGGGTCGGTGCGTGTGTGTGTGTGGGGGTCGGTGTGTGTGTGTGTATGGCGGGGGTCGGTGTGTGTGTGTGGGGTGGGACGGGGTGTGTGTGTGTGTGTGGGGGGTCGGTGTGTGTGTGTGTGGGGGTTGGTGTGTGTGTGTGGGGGTCGGTGCGTGTGTGTGTGTGGGGGTCGGTGTGTGTGTGTGTATGGCGGGGGTCGGTGTGTGTGTGTGGGGTGGGACGGGGTGTGTGTGTTGGGGGGGTCGGTGTGTGTGTGTTTGTGTGGGGGGGGGTCGGGGTGTGTGTGTGGGGGGGGTCGGGGGGTGTGTGTGTGTGGGGGGGGGTCGGGGGGTGTGTGTGTGTGGGGGGGGGTCGGGGTGTGTGTGTGTGTGGGGGGGGGTCGGGGTGTGTGTGTGTGTGTGGGGGGGGGTCGGGGTGTGTGTGTGTGTGTGGGGGGGTCGGTGTGTGTGTGTGGGGGGGTCGGTGTGTGTGTGTGGGGGGGTCGGTGTGTGTGTGTGTGGGGGGGTCGGTGTGTGTGTGTTTGTGTGGGGGGGGTCGGTGTGTGTGTGTGGGGGGGGTCGGGGTGTGTGTGGGGGGGGTCGGGGTGTGTGTGTGTGTGGGGGGGGTCGGGGTGTGTGTGTGTGTGGGGGGGGTCGGGGTGTGTGTGGGGGGGTCGGGGTGTGTGTGGGGGGGTCGGGGTGTGCGTGGGGGGGTCGGGGTGTGTGTGTGTGCGTGGGGGGGTCGGGGTGTGTGTGTGTGCGTGGGGGGGTCGGGGTGTGTGTGTTTGTGTGGGGTTCGGTGTGTGTGTGTGTGGGGGGGTCGGTGTGTGTGTGTTTGTGTGGGGGGGGGTCGGTGTGTGTGTGTGGGGGGGGTCGGGGTGTGTGTGTGTGTGGGGGGGGTCGGGGTGTGTGTGTGTGTGGGGGGGGTCGGGGTGTGTGTGTGTGTGGGGGGGGTCGGGGTGTGTGTGTGTGTGGGGGGGGTCGGGGTGTGCGTGGGGGGGTCGGGGTGTGTGTGTGTGCGTGGGGGGGTCGGGGTGTGTGTGTGTGCGTGGGGGGGTCGGGGTGTGTGTGTTTGTGTGGGGGTCGGTGTGTGTGTGTGTGTGGGGGTCGGTGTGTGTGTGTGTGTGGGGGGGGTCGGTGTGTGTGTGTGGGGGGGGTCGGTGTGTGTGTGTGGGGGGGGCCGGGGTGTGTGTGTGTGGGGGGGGCCGGGGTGTGTGTGTGTGGGGGGGCCGGGGTGTGTGTGTCGGGGGGGCCGGGGTGTGTGTGTCGGGGGGGCCGGGGTGTGTGTGTGGGGGGGGCCGGGGTGTGTGTGTGTGTGTGTGTGGGGGGGGGTCGGTGTGTGTGTGTGGGGGGGGTCGGTGTGTGTGTGTGGGGGGGGTCGGTGTGTGTGTGTGGGGGGGCCGGGGTGTGTGTGTGTGGGGGGGCCGGGGTGTGTGTGTGGGGGGGGCCGGGGTGTGTGTGTCGGGGGGGCCGGGGTGTGTGTGTGGGGGGGGCCGGGGTGTGTGTGTGTGTGTGTGGGGGGGGGGGGGGTCGGGGTGTGTGTGTGTGTGTGGGGGGGGGTCGGGGTATGTGTGTGTGTGGGGGGTGTAAGGGTGTGTGTGTGTGGACGGGGTCGGGGGGTGTGTGTGTGTGTGGGGGGGGGGGTGTGTGTGTGTGTGTGTGGGGGGGCCGGGGTGTGTGTGTGTGTGTGTGTGTGGGGTTGGTGTGTGTGTGTGGGGTTGGTGTGTGTGTGTGTGTGTGTGGGGTTGGTGTGTGTGTGTGTGTGTGTGTGGGGTTGGTGTGTGTGTGTGGGGTTGGTGTGTGTGTGTGGGGTTGGTGTGTGTGTGTGTGTGGGGTTGGTGTGTGTGTGTGTGTGGGGTTGGTGTGTGTGTGTGTGTGGGGTTGGTGTGTGTGTGTGTGTGGGGTTGGTGTGTGTGTGTGTGTTGGGTTGGTGTGTGTGTGTGTTGGGTTGGTGTGTGTGTGTGTGGGGTTGGTGTGTGTGTGTGTGGGGTTGGTGTGTGTGTGTGTGTGGGGTTGGTGTGTGTGTGTGGGGTCGGTGTGTGTGTGGGGGTCGGTGTGTGTGTGTGGGGGTCGGTGTGTGTGTGTGGGGGTCGGTGTGTGTGTGTGGGGGTCTGTGTGTGTGTGGGGGTCTGTGTGTGTGTGTGGGGGTCGGTGCATGTGCGTGTGTATGGCGGGGGTCGGTGTGTGTGTGTGTGTGTGTGGGGTGGGTCGGGGTGTGTGTGTTTTGTGGGGGTCGGTGTGTGTGTGTGTGTGTGGGGGGGGTCTGTGTGTGTGTGGGGGTCGGTGCGTGTGTGTGTGTGGGGGTCGGTGCGTGTGTGTGTGTGGGGGTCGGTGCGTGTGTGTGTATCGCGGGGGTCGGTGTGTGTGGGGTGGGACGGGGTATGTGTGTGTGTGTTTGTGTGGGGGGGGTCGGGGTGTGTGTGTGGGGGGGGGTCGGGGTGTGTGTGTGTGGGGGGGTCGGGGTGTGTGTGTGTGTGTGGGGGTCGGGGTGTGTGTGTGTGTGTGTGGGGGTCGGGGTGTGTGTGTGTGTGTGAGGGGGTCGGTGTGTGTGTGTTTGTGTGGGGGGGGTCGGTGTGTGTGTGTGGGGGGGGTCGGTGTGTGTGTGTGGGGGGGTCGGTGTGTGTGTGTGGGGGGGTCGGTGTGTGTGTGTGGGGGGGGTCGGTGTGTGTGTGTGGGGGGGGTCGGTGTGTGTGTGTTGGGGGGGTCGGTGTGTGTGTTGGGGGGGTCGGTGTGTGTGTGTGGGGGGGGTCGGGGTGTGTGTGTGTGTGGGGGGGGTCGGGGTGTGTGTATGGGGGGGGTCGGGGTGTGTGTGTATGGGGGGGGTCGGGGTGTGTGTGTATGGGGGGGGTCGGGGTGTGTGTGTGTGGGGGGGTCGGGGTGTGTGTGTGTGGGGGGGTCGGGGGGTATGTGCGTGGGGGGGGTCGGGGGGTGTGTGCGTGGGGGGGTCGGGGTGTGTGTGTGTGCGTGGGGGGGTCGGGGTGTGTGTGTGCGTGGGGGGGTCGGGGTGTGTGTGTTTGTGTGGGGGTCGGTGTGTGTGTGTGTGTGTGGGGGGGGTCAGTGTGTGTGTGTGTGGGGGGATCGGGGTGTGTGTGTCTGTGTGTGTGTGGGGGGGGTCTGTGTGTGTGTGGGGGTTGGTGTGTGTGTGTGGGGGTCTGTGTGTGTGTGTGGGGGTCGGTGCGTGTGTGTGTGTGGGGGTCGGTGCGTGTGTGTGTGTGGGGGTCGGTGCGTGTGTGTGTATCGCGGGGGTCGGTGTGTGTGGGGTGGGACGGGGTATGTGTGTGTGTGTGTGGGGGTCGGTGTGTGTGTGTTTGTGTGGGGGGGGTCGGGGTGTGTGTGTGGGGGGGGGTCGGGGTGTGTGTGTGTGGGGGGGTCGGGGTGTGTGTGTGTGTGTGGGGGTCGGGGTGTGTGTGTGTGTGTGTGGGGGTCGGGGTGTGTGTGTGTGTGTGAGGGGGGTCGGTGTGTGTGTGTTTGTGTGGGGGGGGTCGGTGTGTGTGTGTGGGGGGGGTCGGTGTGTGTGTGTGGGGGGGGTCGGTGTGTGTGTGTGGGGGGGTCGGTGTGTGTGTGTGGGGGGGGTCGGTGTGTGTGTGTGGGGGGGGTCGGTGTGTGTGTGTTGGGGGGGTCGGTGTGTGTGTGTGGGGGGGGTCGGGGTGTGTGTGTGTGTGGGGGGGGGTCGGGGGTGTGTGTATGGGGGGGGGTCGGGGTGTGTGTGTATGGGGGGGGTCGGGGTGTGTGTGTATGGGGGGGGTCGGGGTGTGTGTGTGTGGGGGGGTCGGGGTGTGTGTGTGTGGGGGGGTCGGGGGGTATGTGCGTGGGGGGGGTCGGGGGGTGTGTGCGTGGGGGGGTCGGGGTGTGTGTGTGTGCGTGGGGGGGTCGGGGTGTGTGTGTGCGTGGGGGGGTCGGGGTGTGTGTGTTTGTGTGGGGGTCGGTGTGTGTGTGTGTGTGTGGGGGGGGTCAGTGTGTGTGTGTGTGGGGGGATCGGGGTGTGTGTGTCTGTGTGTGTGTGGGGGGGGTCTGTGTGTGTGTGGGGGTTGGTGTGTGTGTGTGGGGGGTCTGTGTGTGTGTGTGGGGGTCGGTGCGTGTGGGGGTCGGTGCATGTGCGTGTGTGTGTGGGGGTCAGTGTGTGTGTGTGGGGGTCGCTGTGTGTGTGTGTGTGTGTGTGTATGGCGGGGGTCGGTGTGTGTGTGTGTGTGTGTGTGTGTGTGTGTGTGTGGGGTGGGTCGGGGTGTGTGTGTTTTGTGGGGGTCGGTGTGTGTGTGTGTGGGGGGGGTCGGTGTGTGTGTGGGGGGGGGGTCGGGGTGTGTGTGGGGGGGGGTCGGGGTGTGTGTGTGGGGGGGTCGGGGTGTGTGTGTGTGTGTGGGGGGGTCGGGGTGTGTGTGTGCGTGGGGGGGTCGGGGTGTGTGTGTTTGTGTGGGGGTCGGTGTGTGTGGGGGGGGTCGGTGTGTGTGTGTGGGGGGGGTCGGTGTGTGTGTGTGGGGGGGTCGGTGTGTGTGTGTGGGGGGGTCGGTGTGTGTGTGTTTGTGTGGTGGGGTCGGTGTGTGTGTGTTTGTGTGGGGGGGGGTCGGTGTGTGTGTGTGGGGGGGGGTCGGTGTGTGTGTGGGGGGGGGGGTCGGGGTGTGTGTGGGGGGGGGTCGGGGTGTGTGTGGGGGGGGGTCGGGGTGTGTGTGTGTGTGTGGGGGGGTCGGGGTGTGTGTGTGCGTGGGGGGGTCGGGGTGTGTGTGTTTGTGTGGGGGTCGGTGTGTGTGGGGGGGGTCGGTGTGTGTGTGTGGGGGGGGGTCGGTGTGTGTGTGTGGGGGGGGTCGGTGTGTGTGTGTGGGGGGGGCGGTGTGTGTGTGGGGGGGGGGCCGGTGTGTGTGTGTCGGGGGGGCCGGGGTGTGTGTGTGGGGGGGGGCCGGGGTGTGTGTGTGTGTGTGTGTGTGTGTGTGGGGGGGGGGTCGGGGTGTGTGTGTGTGTGGGGGGTGTAAGGGTGTGTGTGTGTGGACGGGGTCGGGGTGTGTGTGGGGGGGGGGGTGTGTGTGTGTGTGGGGGGGGGCCGGGGTGTGTGTGTGTGTGTGGGGTTGGTGTGTGTGTGTGTGTGGGGTTGGTGTGTGTGTGTGTGGGGTTGGTGTGTGTGTGTGTGTGTGTGTGTGGGGTTGGTGTGTGTGTGTGTGGGGTTGGTGTGTGTGTGTGTGGGGTTGGTGTGTGTGTGTGTGTGTGTGTGGGGTTGGTGTGTGTGTGTGTGTGTGTGGGGTTGGTGTGTGGGTGTGTGTGTGTGTGTGGGGTTGGTGTGTGTGTGTGGGGTTGGTGTGTGTGTGTGGGGTTGGTGTGTGTGTGTGTGTGTGTGTGGGGTTGGTGTGTGTGTGTGTGTGTGTGTGTGGGGTTGGTGTGTGTGTGTGTGTGGGGTTGGTGTGTGTGTGTGTGTGGGGTTGGTGGGTGTGTGTGTGTGTGGGGTTGGTGTGTGTGTGTGTGTGTGGGGTTGGTGTGTGTGTGTGTGTGTGTGGGGTTGGTGTGTGTGTGTGGGGTTGGTGTGTGTGTGTGTGTGTGTGGGGTTGGTGTGTGTGTGTGTGGGGTTGGTGTGTGTGTGTGTGTGTGTGTGTGTGTGTGGGGGTCGGTGCGTGTGGGGGTCGGTGCATGTGCGTGTGTGTGTGGGGGTCGGTGTGTGTGTGTGTGTGTGTATGGCGGGGGTCGGTGTGTGTGTGGGGTGGGTCGGGGTGTGTGTGTTTTGTGGGAGTCGGTGTGTGTGTGTGTGTGTGTGGGGGGGGTCGGTGTGTGTGTGGGGGGGGTCGGTGTGTGTGTGTGTGTGGGGGGGGGTCTGTGTGTGTGTGGGGGTTGGTGTGTGTGTGTGGGGGTCGGTGCGTGTGTGTGTGTGGGGGTCGGTGCGTGTGTGTGTGTGGGGGTCGGTGCGCGTGTGTGTGTGGGGGTCTGTGCGTGTGTGTGTGTGGGGGTCGGTGCGTGTGTGTGTGTGGGGGTCGGTGCGTGTGTGTGTATGGCGGGGGTCGGTGTGTGTGTGTGTGTGGGGTGGGACGGGGTGTGTGTGTTTGTGTGGGGGTCGGTGTTTGTGTGTTTGTGTGGGGGGGGTCGGGGTGTGTGTGTGGGGGGGGGTCGGGGTGTGTGTGTGGGGGGGGGTCGGGGTGTGTGTGTGGGGGGGGGTCGGGGTGTGTGTGTGGGGGGGGGTCGGGGTGTGTGTGTGTGTGTGTGGGGGGGTCGGGGTGTGTGTGTGTGTGTGGGGGGGTCGGTGTGTGTGTGTTTGTGTGGGGGGGGTCGGTGTGTGTGTGTGTGGGGGGGGTCGGTGTGTGTGTGTGTGGGGGGGGTCGGTGTGTGTGTGTGGGGGGGTCGGTGTGTGTGTGGGGGGGGGGTCGGTGTGTGTGTGTGTGGGGGGGGGGTCGGGGTGTGTGTGTGTGTGGGGGGGGTCGGGGTGTGTGTATGGGGGGGGGTCGGGGTGTGTGTGTGTGGGGGGGTCGGGGTGTGTGTGTGTGGGGGGGGTCGGGGGGTGTGTGTGTGGGGGGGTCGGGGTGTGTGTGTGTGCGTGGGGTGGTCGGGGTGTGTGTGTGTGCGTGGGGGGGTCGGGGTGTGTGTGTGCGTGGGGGGGTCGGGGTGTGTGTGTGCGTGGGGGGGTCGGGGTGTGTGTGTTTGTGTGGGGGTCGGTGTGTGTGTGGGGGGGGGTCGGTGTGTGTGTGTGGGGGGGGGGTCGGTGTGTGTGTGGGGGGGGGGGTCGGTGTGTGTGTGTGGGGGGGGTCGGTGTGTGTGTGTGGGGGGGGTCGGTGTGTGTGTGTGGGGGGGTCGGTGTGTGTGTGTGGGGGGGGTCGGTGTGTGTGTGTGGGGGGGGTCGGTGTGTGTGTGTGGGGGGGGTCGGTGTGTGTGTGTGGGGGGGGTCGGTGTGTGTGTGTGGGGGGGTCGGTGTGTGTGTGTGGGGGGGGGCCGGTGTGTGTGTGTGTGGGGGGCCGGGATGTGTGTGTGGGGGGGGCCGGGATGTGTGTGTGGGGGGGGCCGGGATGTGTGTGTGGGGGGGCCGGTGTGTGTGTGGGGGGGGGGCCGGGGTGTGTGTGTGGGGGGGGCCGGGGTGTGTGTGTGGGGGGGGCCGGGGTGTGTGTGTGTGTGTGGGGGGGGGGGGGGTCGGGGTGTGTGTGTGTGTGGGGGTTGTAAGGGTGTGTGTGTGTGGACGGGGTCGGGGTGTGTGTGTGTGTGTGTGTGTGTGGGGGGGGGCCGGGGTGTGTTTGTGGGGGGGGCCGGGGTCGGGGTGTGTGTGTGTGGGGGGGGTGGGGTCGGGGTGTGTGTGTGTGTGGGGGGGGGGGTCGGGGTGTGTGTGTGTGTGGGGGGTGTAAGGGTGTGTGTGTGTGGACGGAGTCGGGGTGTGTGTGTGTGTGTGTGGGGGGGGGGGGGGGTCGGGGTGTGTGAGTGTGTGGGGGGGGCCGGGGTGTGTGTGTGGGGGGGGCCGGGGTCGGGGTGTGTGTGTGTGGGGGGGTCGGGGTGTGTGTGTGTGTGGGGGGGGGGGTCGGGGTGTGTGTGTTTGTGTGGGGGGTGTAAGGGTGTGTGTGTGTGGACGGAGTCGGGGTGTGTGTGTGTGTGTGTGGCGGGGGGGGGGGGTCGGGGTGTGTGAGTGTGTGGGGGGGGGCCGGGGTGTGTGTGTGTGTGTGTGGGGTGTGTGTGTGTGGGGTTGGTGTGTGTGTGTGTGGGGTTGGTGTGTGTGTGTGTGGGGTTGGTGTGTGTGTGTGTGGGGTTGGTGTGTGTGTGTGGGGTTGGTGTGTGTGTGTGGGGTTGGTGTGTGTGTGTGTGTGGGGTTGGTGTGTGTGTGTGTGTGGGGTTGGTGTGTGTGTGTGTGTGTGGGGTTGGTGTGTGTGTGTGGGGGGGGTCGGGGTGTGTGTGTGTGTGGGGGGGGGGTCGTGGTGTGTGTGTGTGTGTGGGGGGTGTGTGTGTGTGTGTGTGGGGGGTGGGGTCGGGGTGTGTGAGTGTGTGGGGGGGGGCCGGGGTGTGTGTGTGTGTGTGGGGTGTGTGTGTGGGGTTGGTGTGTGTGTGTGTGGGGTTGGTGTGTGTGTGTGTGGGGTTGGTGTGTGTGTGTGGGGTTGGTGTGTGTGTGTGGGGTTGGTGTGTGTGTGTGTGTGTGTGTGTGTGTGTGTGTGTGTGTGTGTGGGGGGTTGTGTGTGTGTGGGGTTGGTGTGTGTGTGTGTGTGGGGTGGGTGTGTGTGTGTGTGTGGGGTGTGTGTGTGTGGGGGGGGTCGGTGTGTGTGTGTGGGGGTCTGTGTGTGTGTGGGGGGGTCGGTGCATGTGCGTGTGTGTGTGGGGGTCAGTGTGTGTGTGTGTGGGGGTCGGTGTGTGTGTGTGGGGTGGGTCGGGGTGTGTGTGTTTTGTGGGGGTCGGTGTGTGTGTGTGGTCGGTGTGTGTGTGGGGGGATCGGGGTGTGTGTGTGTGAGTGTGTGTGTGGGGGGGGGGTCGGTGTGTGTGTGTGGGGGTCGGTGTGTGTGTGTGGGGTGGGACGGGGTGTGTGTGTTTGTGTGGGGGTCGGTGTGAGTGTGTTTGTGTGGGGGGGGTCGGTGTGTGGGGGGGGGGTCGGGGTGTGTGTGTGTGGGGGGGGGGTCGGGGTGTGTGTGTGTGTGGGGGGGTCGGGGTGTGTGTGTGTGTGGGGGGGGTCGGGGTGTGTGTGTGTGTGTGGGGGGGGTCGGGGTGTGTGTGTGTGGGGTGGTCGGGGTGTGTGTGTGCGTGGGGGGGTCGGGGTGTGTGTGTGCGTGGGGGGGTCGGGGTGTGTGTGTTTGTGTGGGGGTCGGTGTGTGTGTGTGTGTGTGGGGGGGGTCAGTGTGTGTGTGTGTGGGGGGATCGGGGTGTGTGTGTCTGTGTGTGTGTGGGGGGGGGGTCTGTGTGTGTGGGGGTTGGTGTGTGTGTGTGGGGGTCTGTGTGTGTGTGTGGGGGTCGGTGCGTGTGGGGGTCGGTGCATGTGCGTGTGTGTGTGGGGGTCAGTGTGTGTGTGTGGGGGTCGCTGTGTGTGTGTGTGTGTGTGTGTGTATGGCGGGGGTCGGTGTGTGTGTGTGTGTGTGTGTGTGTGTGTGGGTCGGGGTGTGTGTGTTTTGTGGGGGTCGGTGTGTGTGTGTGTGGGGGGGGTCGGTGTGTGTGTGTGGGGGGTTCGGGGGTGTGTGTGTGTGTGTGTGGGGGTTGGTGTGTGTGTGTGGGGGTCGGTGCGTGTGTGTGTGTGGGGGTCGGTGTGTGTGTGTGTATGGCGGGGGTCGGTGTGTGTGTGTGGGGTGGGACGGGGTGCGTGTGTTTGTGTGGGGGTCGGTGTGTGTGTGTTTGTGTGGGGGGGGGTCGGGGTGTGTGTGTGGGGGGGGGTTGGGGTGTGTGTGTGTGGGGGGGGGTCGGGGTGTGTGTGTGTGTGGGGGGGGGGTCGGGGTGTGTGTGTGTGTGGGGGGGGGTCGGGGTGTGTGTGTGTGTGGGGGGGGGTCGGGGTGTGTGTGTGTGTGTGGGGGGGTCGGTGTGTGTGTGTGTTTGTGTGGGGGGGGTCGGTGTGTGTGTGGGGGGGGGGTCGGTGTGTGTGTGTGGGGGGGTCGGTGTGTGTGTGTGGGGGGGTCGGTGTGTGTGTGTTTGTGTGGGGGGGGTCGGTGTGTGTGTGTTTGTGTGGGGGGGGTCGGTGTGTGTGTGTGGGGGGGGGTCGGTGTGTGTGTGGGGGGGGGGTCGGGGTGTGTGTGGGGGGGGTCGGGGTGTGTGTGTGCGTGGGGGGGTCGGGGGTGTGTGTGTTTGTGTGGGGGTCGGGGTGTGTGTGTGGGGGGGGTCGGTGTGTGTGTGTGGGGGGGGTCGGTGTGTGTGTGGGGGGGGGCCGGTGTGTGTGTGTGGGGGGGGCCGGGGTGTGTGTGTGGGGGGGGGCCGGGGTGTGTGTGTGTGTGTGTGTGTGTGTGTGTGTGTGTGTGTGGGGGGGGTCGGGGTGTGTGTGTGTGTGGGGGGGGGGTCGGGGTGTGTGTGTGTGTGGGGGGTGTAAGGGTGTGTGTGTGTGGACGGGGTCGGGGTGTGTGTGGGGGGGACGGGGTGTGTGTGTGTGTGTGGGGGGGGCCGGGGTGTGTGTGTGTGTGTGGGGTTGGTGTGTGTGTGTGTGTGTGTGGGGTTGGTGTGTGTGTGTGTGGGGTTGGTGTGTGTGTGTGTGTGTGTGGGGTTGGTGTGTGTGTGTGTGGGGTTGGTGTGTGTGTGTGTGGGGTTGGTGTGTGTGTGTGTGGGGTTGGTGTGTGTGTGTGTGTGTGTGGGGTTGGTGTGTTTGTGTGTGTGTGGGGTTGGTGTGTTTGTGTGTGTGTGGGGTTGGTGTGTGGGTGTGTGTGTGTGTGTGTGTGGGGTTGGTGTGTGTGTGTGTGTGGGGTTGGTGTGTGTGTGTGTGTGTGTGTGTGGGGGGGTCGGTGCGTGTGGGGGTCGGTGCATGTGCGTGTGTGTGTGGGGGTCGGTGTGTGTGTGTGTGTGTGTATGGCGGGGGTCGGTGTGTGTGTGTGTGTGTGGGGTGGGTCGGGGTGTGTGTGTTTTGTGGGAGTCGGTGTGTGTGTGTGTGTGTGGGGGGGGTCGGTGTGTGTGTGGGGGGGGTCGGTGTGTGTGTGTGTGTGGGGGGGGGTCTGTGTGTGTGTGGGGGTTGGTGTGTGTGTGTGGGGGTCGGTGCGTGTGTGTGTGTGGGGGTCGGTGCGCGTGTGTGTGTGGGGGTCGGTGCGCGTGTGTGTGTGGGTGTCTGTGCGCGTGTGTGTGTGGGGGTCGGTGCGTGTGTGTGTGTGGGGGTCGGTGCGTGTGTGTGTATGGCGGGGGTCGGTGTGTGTGTGTGTGTGGGGTGGGACGGGGTGTGTGTGTTTGTGTGGGGGTCGGTGTTTGTGTGTTTGTGTGGGGGGGGTCGGGGTGTGTGTGTGGGGGGGGGTCGGGGTGTGTGTGTGGGGGGGGGTCGGGGTGTGTGTGTGGGGGGGGGTCGGGGTGTGTGTGTGTGGGGGGGTCGGGGTGTGTGTGTGTGTGTGTGGGGGGGTCGGTGTGTGTGTGTGGGGGGGTCGGTGTGTGTGTGTGGGGGGGTCGGTGTGTGTGTGTTTGTGTGGGGGGGGTCGGTGTGTGTGTGTGTGGGGGGGGTCGGTGTGTGTGTGTGTGGGGGGGGTCGGTGTGTGTGTGTGGGGGGGTCGGTGTGTGTGTGGGGGGGGGGTCGGTGTGTGTGTGTGTGGGGGGGGGTCGGGGTGTGTGTGTGTGTGGGGGGGTCGGGGTGTGTGTATGGGGGGGGTCGGGGTGTGTGTGTGTGGGGGGGTCGGGGTGTGTGTGTGTGGGGGGGGTCGGGGGGGTGTGTGTGTGGGGGGGTCGGGGTGTGTGTGTGTGCGTGGGGGGGTCGGGGTGTGTGTGTGTGCGTGGGGGGGTCGGGGTGTGTGTGTGTGCGTGGGGGGGTCGGGGTGTGTGTGTGCGTGGGGGGGTCGGGGTGTGTGTGTTTGTGTGGGGGTCGGTGTGTGTGTGTGGGGGTCGGTGTGTGTGTGT